>NC_143175.1:17833106-18136136 GCF_047325235.1 Durio zibethinus
TTGCTATGGAGTATTAACACAAGATGAGTCATGGATAATCTCCAATTTTTGGAAATAGGTAGATAGATTCTTGTTGAAATAGTCTCTTGCATTATCAAACCTAAATCTCTTGATTGTCATTCCGAATTGATTTTGAATCATGTTTTGAAAGCTTAAAAAAATACTATTCAAATTTGATTTGGATTTAAATAAAAATATGCAAGAGACCTTGGTACAATCGTTTATGAAAGAAACAAAGCACTTTGCACCAGAAATATTAGGAATTGTAGAGGGACCCCATATGTCACTATGAATCAAGTAAAAAGGAGTAGAACTTCTTTTGTTAGTAATTAGAAAAGACACACATGTATGCTTTGCAAGTTCACAAACATCATAATGAAAATTTTTAACATTTAATCCTTTGAACAAAGAAGGAAACATGTTTTTCAAAGTTCTAAAAGAAGGATGTCCAAGACAAAAATGATAAAGCCAGATTTTGTCTTTATTGGGAGAATTAAAAAAAAAAAAATGACAAAAGTAAAATGTTCTTAATATTACTTGTGTTGTTGGATGTCTCAAGATGGTATAGTCCAATCTTCTCCTTAGCAAGTCCAATCTTCTTACCTGAACCTTGGTCTTGAAATTCACAATAGGAGGGATAAAAAGTCACATTGTAGTTCATGTCTCTAGTAAGTTTTTGTATAGATATTAGATTAATAGACAATCTAAAAACATAAAGAACATTTTTAAGAACAAATAAGAGATTAATTTGAACATCTACTAATCCTGCCACTAAGTGAATCATATGCAACAACGATTGTTTTATTACGAGGACACAAGGTATATGTACTAAACTTCTGTAAAGAATGTGTCATATAGTCTGTGGCTCTTGAGTCAATGACCCAAGAATTCTTAATACTCTTATTCGGGACATTTAGGTTATGTTTGATGCATAGGATTATTGATAGGATAGGATGATAATCATCCTATATCATGTTTGATTTGTATCTAAAAAGAGGGATAGGGGTTGCAAGGAGGATTAATATCCTTTTGGCATAGGATTATTTAATCCTCCTCAAGTGGAGAGGATTATTTTTAATCCATGAGATTAAACTTACATGTCCAATTATATCCTTAAAAAATATATCAATATTTTAAATTATATAAACTTTAAAGAAGGATAATTTTGATAAATAAATAAATTATCCTATCCTAATCCTTGCATACATCAAACACAAAATCGAATGAGATTATTTAATCTAATCATATTCATAATATTATCTTATCCTATCCTATCATAATTTTGTATACCAAACACGACCTTAATCCATGAGAATTAGAGACTTTACCTGAACTAGAGACCTTACCTGAGTTGGCCAAGGAACATACACCAGTAGTCTTTTCAAGGGTTCCCATAGGCTTCTCAGTTTCTCAATTTGTTCTCTGTCCAACTCTCCTTGTTCTCGAGACTTCTCCTGGTTTGACTCCATTGCAGTCATGTGAGCTTGCCCTTGATTTCTTGGCTGGCCTCCTTTATAACCCCATTCTTTGCTTAAAGTTGAAGGTTTTCCATTTAGTTTCCAACAACAATCTCTGGTGTGCCTTGGCTTCTTGCAATAGGTGTACCAAAGATTGTCATGACTTGAGGTTTTAGCCAAATCACCTTTCCCTTTCTCACTGACTGGTAATTGTTCCAAGTTTTGGTGTTTCCCACCATTGGACACCATAGCATATCCTTCTACATGCAGGCTGTCAAGCATCACTCCTCGTTTGCTCTCTTTTGCACTTACCATGGAGATTGCCTCATTTAAAGAAGGCAAAACCTCTTTTCCCAAAATTTGGACCCTGACTTGATCAAACTCAACATTAATTCCAGCAAGAAAATCAGACTCAATCTTTTTCAATAAATTTCTTCAAAGTTGCTGCATCTTCACTGCACTTCATTTTTATTCACCGGTAGTGGTCCATCTCTTGCCAAAGATTTTTTTAGAAGAATAGCATACTTTGTGACTGACTTATTCCCTTGTTTGAGAGTTGCAGTCTTGATCTTTATTTCATAGACTTGAGCAGCATCCCTAACTTTGGAGTAGGTTTGCCAAATTGATTCCCAAATGTCTTTGGCGGTGGACAAAAACATGTAAGTGTCACTAATATCTGGTGTCATAGAAATCCACAGCCATCACATAACCATGGAATCCTATTCATCTCAAGCCTCAAATTTTGGATCTCCTCTCTCAGGACCAGTACCAAGAAGATGGCTCAATTTTCCTTTCCCTTTTAGAAAGGTTTGAACCAACTGAGACCACTTCAAGTAGTTCTTTCCATTCAATCTGTATGCAGCTTGAATATTTTGTAGTTCCCCTGTGGTTTGACCAATTATTACTTCCTCATATCAGATAATAGCGACAGATTTTGCTATCTCTGAGATGGTTATTTTTCTTAGGACTGAAATGAATCTTCATAGTCAAGGTTTAATCAGGGACGATTTAGGCAATGAAGGCTAAAAAGGAAAAAATAGGACCATGAAAGACTTAAACAAGATTTGATTGTGAAGGCCTGAAATAGAATTCAGCAATGAAGGCTGAAAAAAAAAAATTTTTCTTCCCGAGAATTTATGTAGAAAGAAACTGAGAGTATAAAGAAAATTTCTATGTAGAATTATACAAGCAGCATATGTTTATATACAGCTAACTAAAATAAGAAATTAAATCTTCCTAAAACTGATCCCTATAATTAGGGGATTGTCTATCCTAATTTTCTATCCTTAATTTTAGGGACACAAATACTTAATTTTAGGGATACAAATATATACAGATTACAACCAGCTGGTAAACTAGGTGTTTTCCCTCAAATATTAATTGCATTATGCATCATGGCATAACTAATTGAACATTGCTCCACTTTACTGCACCTCATACTTGGAATGTGCTTTCCCTGTGGTTCACAGCATGCAATGACTTGTATAATTTCACGCTTTATATCTTTCACTTGCAAATTTATTCTTTTCTCCTTTAGGTGACAATACCCTTGCTCCTTGTGCAAAGTCATGTCCCTGCCTGTATATTGTTAGATTGTGCATGATAATTTTGCGTGGAATTTGTCCTTTTGTTCTTTATGTTTTATTTTGGATTCTAGTCGAAGCAATATGTGTTTTTGAGTGCAGTTCTCTTTCTGAGTTTGGTGTGCTTGGTTTCGAACTGGGTTACTCAATGGAAAATCCAAATTCCTTGGTTATGTGGGAAGCTCAGTTTGGTGACTTTGCTAATGGTGCTCAAGTGATCTTTGATCAATTTCTGAGTAGCGGTGAGTCAAAGTGGCTGCGTCAAATTGGTCTGGTAGTGCTGCTTCCTCATGGTTACGATGGACAAGGTCCTGAACATTCGAGTGCAAGACTAGAGCGTTTTCTTCAGGTATTCCCCATGAAACAACATGCATTGTTCTTTACATCCTGATTTGGCTTCCTCATCCTTCTTCTTGTATTCACATTCATGCTATGCTCCCTAGCATGTCTTTTATATACGTCAAAAGCAAAAAAAAAAAAAAAAAGGGACTTCATCGTGCACTGATAACTACATCATAATAAATTTTTACAGATGAGTGATGACAATCCTTTTGTTATACCTGAGATGGATCCAACTCTTCGTAAGCAAATTCAAGAGTGCAACTGGCAGGTGGTTAATGTTACGACACCTGCTAATTACTTCCACGTTTTGCGGCGTCAGGTGAGTGCAACTAATGGTAATTAATGATTCCACTTTGAGGCTAGTCTTGCCATTTCTTTTTCTTATCAGTTTTTCTCACCTCTCTCAGATACACAGGGAATTCCGTAAGCCTCTTATTGTGATGTCCCCCAAAAACTTGCTTCGTCACAAGGACTGCAAGTCAAATCTTTCTGAATTTGATGATGTCCAAGGCCACCCTGGTTTTGATAAACAAGGAACCAGATTTAAGCGCCTCATAAAGGATCAGAATATGCACTCTGACCTTGAGGAGGGTATCCGACGCTTGGTACTTTGTTCTGGAAAGGTGTGCTATGTCAGTGGTTTCTGCTTGTTTTCCTCTTGTATCACTTGTAAAAGCTATTTAATTCTGGAGTTTTATCTGGTAGAGTGAACCAGACAACTAGGAGTTCATAATCGGGTTCTCTTGTTGGGCTTCAAGCTTAGTTTTATGAGCCTACCAGAGTCTTCTCTGCAGGTTTAAATTTCTGTATTGTTTTTGATACAATAATCAATATTCTTTCTGCTTTCAGGTTTACTATGAGCTTGATGATGAGCGAAAGAAGACCAATGCTACTGACATTGCTATATGTCGTGTGGAGCAGCTTTGCCCATTCCCTTATGACCTCATCCAGCGAGAGCTTAAGCGATATCCAAGTATGTAGTTCAAACTTAGACTGGGACTTGATCTATAGCATTCATTGAAACCAAAGACACAAATGTTAAGCATTCTATAATTGTTTTTGGCTGGAAATGTTTTGAGAATTTACCAGGCTATATAGTTGCTAATGAAAGCTTGCTGCTGAATAAATTTCAGCAGGTTTTCTTAAAACTTTTATTCATTTTGGAGCCTGTCTTTCCCATCTTTCTTTTATAGAGAAATGGGATGCCCTAGTTATGGGGGGTTATGTACTGTTAGGTTTAGTAATTTTACATGCATTCTGAGCCTTTTGTTTCTTTTTATACCTTTTTTTTTTTTAGATTTTGAGACATGATTTCTGATTTTTTTGGGGGTCACTTCAGACGCAGAGATTGTTTGGTGCCAAGAAGAACCGATGAACATGGGTGCATACAGTTACATTGCACCTCGTCTTGCCACTTCAATGAATGCTCTGGGTAGAGGAACCTTTGAGGATATCAGATATGTGGGTCGTGCTCCATCTGCTGCTACCGCTACTGGCTTCTATCAGGTTCATGTGAAGGAACAAACTGAGCTTGTGCAAAAGGCCATTCAACTTGAACCAATCAAGTTCAATACCACTGTCTGAAGCTTTGCCAAAAATATATATATATATAGCATTATACAAATTTCTCAAATAATATCTGGTGCAGAGCTTGAAGCTGTCATTATTTTTCGTTATTTCTTTTCTTAAAAGGCATCGTCGTTGCCACGTTGTTGCCACCTGCAAGGTGAACTGTTATGAAATATTTGTTTTGATTGAGGTTAACTTTCATTGTAATAATTTTTGTTTTTTTATACCAACTGTATAAATATTGCATCAGAATGCAGAAATTGATTTTGTTCACCAGGCTTGGGATTGACTTCTCGGGGCAACTATAGTGGAAATTGAGGATTGAGCTTTATATTTCCTGGAAATAAGAGAAAAATGGAACAAAGTGAATAAAATTTTTCCCTCTTGTTTTTCTTTTTGTAAATGGTAAGGAAAGTTAATTACCACCTCTAAGAGTTGGGTAGGTATAGTTGGCGTTTGGCAAATGAATGAGTCAGTCAAATACGAGTAAAGGTTAACAAATTTGCAGAAAATATCACGAGGAAATGGCCAAAATCAGTATTTAAAAAAAAAAAAAACATTGAAAATAACCTAAAACATTTCTGTGGAGAGTTTGATAAATTGTGATTTTACTGTATTCTCTTTTGGAAAGATTGATATTGTGATGCTAACAAATCCTATAATCCAATGAATTTAAATACAAATTGAAAAGTCAAATTGCTTTCTTCAACTAATTAAAGGGACAAATCAAATTATTTCGCTCTACTTTCTTATGAAACAAAAATTGGGAGTTAAAGCATCACAATAGCCTCCTTATGCAACCAGTCGTTCACAAAGAAAGCTCTTGTCAACTAAATTGATTTTATATTCATAAAAAAAAAAATTGATAATTTCAAAATTCGCAATAAAAAAAATAGTAAGTATACTCACTTGTCAACTAAATTGATTTTATAGGATAGTAGATCAATTGTATTAATGAAAAACATTATGCATTTTGAAAAAAAAAAGGAAAATTTCTAAAATGATAGCCTTTCCAAATTACTATATAGGAATTGTGTCACATATCAAATAGATTATGATTGAGAAGATTAATAAATAAATATAATTACAGAATGAATACCTATTAATTTTATATACTCGTTATAAAATTTAATTAAAAACGTTAATCCAAAGCATTTCAAAAGCATATTCTTAGTATACTTGAAATGCAGTGATCGTAAGCCTTTTGGGTGCCTATATTGCTCTTATGGCATTATTACTTTTGTAGTTTGAACTCCATTGCTCCAGCACGTGATGATGCACAAAATTGCAATAGCAAGCAAAGTCATGAGGCTATGGAAGTATGAGATGGATTGCATTTTTGTTAAAAGGTGCTGTCAATGTCATCTGATTGGGATTTCAAGGATTGGGGGATTTATCAAGAAAATTTAATTAAATTTTTTATGTTTTGTATTTTTATGTAGAAAAAGACTGCTGTTTTTTTTTTTTTTTTTTAAATTAATTTCATTTTAGTGGAGTCCCTAGGTTTTGATACAAGACGTGTTGAGGTTTGCAATTCTTTTTACATGAAAAATACTCTGTATATAAGCAAAAGTCCACATTGTTCTTCATTCTACACCATAAAAGATTCTTTTGAAGAAAAAAGAGAATCTTAAAGAAACAAACATTGTCGATGGATTCTTTGGTTGCCATTTTCAATCAAGTTAAGCCATTTTGTGCTCTAATCTTTTTGCAGTTTGGGTTTGCAGGCATGTCCATAATTACTAAGTTTGTTTTAAACCAAGGCATAAGCCAACATCTTCTGGTAGCCTACGGGCACCCCATTGCTACTTTTTTCATTTTTCCTTTTGCCAACGATCTATTAATTTTCTTCTTCACGCCAACGATCGACCAAAACTTTTACTACACGAATGAAGTATACTATAGCAACCTTCACATCTGCCACGTGCAATGTTCTTCCTGCATTTGCATTTATGCTGGCCTGGATTTTCAAGTAATTAATTTCTAGCCACCGTCATATTTACAATTTGGGTATTTCAAGGATGAGTTAGGCTGTCGATTGCTCTGGAGAACTCTTTTGCAGACTTGAGAAGGTTAATATCAGAAAACTACATAGCCAGGCAAAGGTGTTAGGAACAATTGTGAGTTTGTGATTGTTGGGGGAGCAATGCTAATGACTCTGATTAATGGACCGATATTACAGTTGCCATGGATAAAATCAAATAACCAATGTATTTTCAAGTGCTGCAGCTAAGCAAGATCTGGTTAAAGAGTGCTATCATGATTCTGCTGGGCGGGTTTCATCATTCTATAAGTAACTTTTGTCATTAATTGCAGACATTTTGGTCATGTACATTTACCGTCATTGTCTCTATTACTTCCATTTAAAGTTTCCATTTCAATTGACAAAGTTGTAATCTTTTCTGTTATACGCGATCCTGAGCTCTCCCTAACTGCTTTAATTTGCTTGATGGGCACCATTGAAGGAAGCATAGTAGCCCTGGCTATGGAAGCTGGCAATGCTGCTGTCTGGTCCATATATTTGGATGTTAAATTCTTAGCTGCAGCTTACAGTGTAAGAAATTCTCCATTCGGCCGAATAAAATTCACTCCAGGTTGTGATTATTCACAACTCTTCTGTCTGCTGGCAGGGAGTAATCTGTTCTGGAATTGCTTATTATGTTCGAGGAGCGATAATGAAAACTACAGGACCTGTTTTTGTGACTGCTTTTAATTCTCTAAGCTGTTAGGATTAAAGCCCTATTTTCATAAACCGATAAGAAGCGCAAAAAAAAAAAGAAAAATTATTAAGCATTCGTTTACTCTTAATTTGAGAGCGACGTGAACTTCGCAGCTGTTGCAGAATTTCACCATGAAAAAAAGAGATTACAAACATGATAATAAACCCTTAAACTGCTTGCCCTTTAAATAAAAGCATAACTAACGAAATCAAATTATATGTGCGGAAAATTCAAAATACTCTTAAAATAAGATTATTGTCGTTGGGAATGTTCAATATCGGTCCTCCTCCACTTTACTCCTTTAAATACTGATATAGAAAATGTTGAAAATCTTCATATTTTTGCAATTATGTGCTAATCTACACCATCTTTTCGCGAGTCGTTGGAGCAATTGTAATTGACATTGGCCTCTATCTGGTTTTGTGGGGTAAGAGCAAGGATCAACCTTCATCAAATCAGAACATCAAAATGGAAGTATATATCAAATGATCATAAAATGACTGCCAAGGACCAGACAACAATGGTTTCTAATCAAAACTTTGTTGTCCTGGATGTAACCTGTAGCAAAGTGACTCCTACTGATGAATCTGTACGAAAGAACCAAATACGAAAATCACAACAATTCAAGAATGTGTTCCTTGTCTCCCTTTCAATTCAGCTAATGAATGCCTATAGAAAAGAAACATCAGTCCTGGGATCTATATTTGAGGCCAGGATTGATGTTTGTGTTGAATGTTTTTTTACGTTAAATCAGGACTAGTTGTCAAAAACTAATCCAAAATTATTGCACAAAAGGTTAATCATAAGATATTGTTGGTGGTCTTTGACTTTCTCAATCCAATACCTAAGCCAAAACAATACTAAGAACCTTGTCGTTACCGCAAGAAAAAAGGTTACAAATGTGAGATGACTCAGATAGCAAGACTTGTGGGAGACCTCCTGAGTATTAATAGTAGCATAAATTGATTGATAAGATGTTTATTATACCTAATTTTTGATGAGACACGACACATTGTCAGCAAACATGCACATGATTTTAATTTTTTTTCACCCTTCAGCACTTTAAATTTGGATGAAAGATTACCATTCAGTGATAATAATTTTACCAAAAGGTTTTAATCATCAGCAATTACTGCTCTGAACTTTACATGACAAAAAAAGAAAAAAAAAATGTCAGATTACTGGTTCCCAAACCGTACAAATTCTCTTTTTTTTTATTTAACCTTGAATTCAGTGACGTGAGATATATAAAATAAAAGATGTTATCTACGTATTGTGTTTCTTGAAGATTTTTATATGTATCAAAGAACGAAATTCATCAATGAATTTTAGCATATGATTGTAGAAAAAAATTAAATTATTTTGAGATTAATTTCAAATTTGTTACCATACTATGATTTATCATCCAATTTTGTTGTTGAATTTTATTTTTGTTATTATGTATTTAATTTGATTGACTTTTAGATTAAAAATAATAAAATTAAAATATTTTACGGAGTATGTGGTAAATATTTCTGACAATTATTATACTTTTTATTAAAAAATCAAAAAAATTAAAAACATGATAATAAAATTTAAGAAAAATAAAAACTCGTGATAATATAGTAACGACAAAAATTTAATCTGATTCCAATTATTTTGAATTGGATGAAAAATTGATAATGAATTGGAAATGTGTGATCAAGAATAATATAGTAATATAATTCGTGTATATATATATATATAATGCACTTGGTGCCATGGCACTTTTCTCTCTTATTTTCCTCCACTTTTGTTTGTCAGCAAAGACGACGTTTATTGGTGCTTGATATATTAAAAGTGGAAAAGGACTGCTGGTTTTGATGTTTGGCGAAGCCCTGGCTTTTCTTTTCCAAGAGTTGGTAATTTTAGTGGGAGCTCTTTTTCTTTTTCCCTTTTTTTTTTTTTTTTAATCACCAGCTTTGCATGTGAATATTCTTAAGAATAAGAATCTGATGCTATTAATATTAGTTTTTGTAGCGGATTTAATTAAGTGAAGAGTTCATATATTCCTGATTCCAATTTTCATTATCTCAAAATTGTAATTAAAAAAATAATTAGTGCTTTTACATCTTCAAATAAAATCTTAAATCATTTAAAATTTTAGTTAATTTTTCAATAGTATTAAATACTCAATTAAAATAAACATTAAAAATCTTTTTAAAGAATTAAATACTCAAAAATAATTAATTATATCACTAGAGCATTTTTCAACCATTTTATCTACAATTTTTTTACTATAATCTTACAATCATCCATTCACAATAAAAAATATGTAAGGATTTATCATTAATAAATGTGAACTCCATATAAAAATTTGATATATCTCACATAATTATAAATTTAATTGATTAATTGTATTACAATAATAGTATGGGATATGCTTCCTTTTCTTGATGATCGGTAACAAACAACAATAATTAATTATAATTAATGGTCTGATATTTTAATTTTCTTTTTTTTTTTATAAAGGATATTTAATTTTCAAGAAATTAAAATTTATTTATAAGTAATAAAGCAATTTTTCCTTCACTATTTAATTCCACCTTGTAACGAATCTCCTTAATCTATTGAGTTCATTGCCAGAAAACATATGAATATTTACTAATTATATTCATCTACAGACGATAGTTAAAAAAATATTTTAGCTTTACAATCATTTTTATCGTGATTTTAGCCAAATGTAGATAATTTAAATTATTACTCTTAATATTTTACATAATTGTTGCACCAAAAAGATTTTTTTTTTGAATATTATGTTTTTAATTAGATTCTAGTTTTACTATAATTAATAGTCCTACCAGTTTGAAATCAAAGTGTATCTAATCTAAGATTATATTTTGTTGAAAATAATTTCACATGTTTTGTATTTCTTTCAAAAATTATAATTACAAATTTATAAGAAATAAAGTTTGAGTTAAGGATTTTGTTTTAATGGAGAGATTATACAGTACGTAAGTTTCCAAAGTTTCAATAATAAAATCTATTAATTAGCATCATATTCATCATTATAATTGAAGGTTGTTCTCAAATTTTTTTTATAAAATTACTAGTACAAGTTATAATTATAACAAATATTACCAAAACATAACAAGACAAATTCAATATAAAATTGAACCAACCTTATATATAGTAAAACTTGAATTTATGATCTTAAGATTTTAAAATTTCTTTCTAACTCAGTTTAAAAAATATTATTTAATAAAAATTTTAAATATTTTATATATAAAATATGAAAATATACAACAAACTAGAACCATATATGTTTAGAGTTACTATGCAATGGGAATTAAAATTTCCAAGCAAGCAACATAAATTATTAGCCCTTATCCAATTTCCAACCTTCGTTGAATAATCTCATCCAACGGCCAAAAAGAAAAAAATGGCATCCACGAATTGTCCTTTCACAGTACCAATTAAGATATTCTTGTATCTATTAAGATATTGCATTGATTTTATGCTGAAATCGACAGGAATATTTAAATTGTTCACTTTTAATGGAATTGACTTTTTTTTTTTTTTTACAGGGAGAAGTGATCGAAAATTGAACCTAAATACCTAATAATTTGGCTACAAAATAAATACATCAATCATTAAATTGATAATTTTGGATTCATATAAAAAACATTATTATTTCATTTATCTTATAATTTTTTAATTTTATAAGTAAAATTAAAAGATTGACATGTGTTTTTTTAATTATATTAATTTATTTTTTTCATATATATCCTAAAGGGATACATATCAATTTTTTAGTTTTCCGATTAAATTTTAAAAACTCTGTTAGTCTTGTAGTATATAATTTTCTTTAAAAAATGTTTGTAAGAAGACATGCAGAAGCTGTAATTTTGACATGCAAAAATAAAAAGTAAAGTGTATATAAGTACGTGCATCATCTGCTTCATTCTGCAAAGACATCTCTATTTTTGTCACTGAGAAATAAAGAGAGGAAAAAACATGACCATGAAGATGAAGGCCTCAGCTAGCATATACAATCAAGCTATGCCATATATGGCCATGGTTTTTATGAGGCTTGGCTCTGCAGGCTTGCCCATTGTTGCCAAGTATGCTCTTAATAAGGGTATGAGCCAACATGTCTTGGTAGTTTACCGGTTTGCCATTGCCACTCTTGTCCTTGCTCCTTTCGCCATTGTTTTCGATAGGTCTGTTTCCCTATTTATCTCTTTTTACAAGTTTTTAAATGTCCTGAATGACACTGATGAATCATGAATATTTTGTAACAGGAAAGTAAGGCCAAGGATGACCTTGTCTGTCTTTCTTCAGATACTGTTGCTGGGCTTATTGGAGTAAGGAACGTTGGTCATTGAGCAAAAATTTTATTATCATAATCTTCAAATTTTATTTTATATTTTCCTCTGTCTTATGAATTTTAACAGCAAAATTTTGCTCTTCTTTGCAGGCCAGCAATTGATCAGAACTTATACTATACCGGGATGAAGTATACGACCGCAACTGTTGCAACAGCCTTGTGCAATGTTCTTCCAGCCTTTGTATTTTTGCTAGCTTGGGTTTGTAGGTACATCTCTAGTTACCAATAAAATGTAAATTTTTTTTTATGTAATTAGATACTTGGATAGTGGATTGTAGACTTGATTTTGTGAAGAATATTTGTAGGCTTGAGAAGGTTAACATGAGGAAAATGCATTGTCAGGCGAAGATTTTGGGGACTATTGGAACTGTTGGAGGAGCAATGATTATGACTATGGTAAATGGGCCAATGTTGCCTTTGCCGTGGACAAAAGTCAACAATCAGCACCAATATAAAAATATTGCAATAACAACCAAGGAAGATCACCTAAAGGGTGCTTCGATGATCCTTGTAGGCTGTGTCTGCTGGGCTTGTTTTGTCATTCTTCAAGTAATTTTTCTCCTCAACTCTTTATAACTTGTTCTTTGGCTTGAGCCAATTTAGTATCAAAATCAAAGTCAATATGGGTTTCGCTAAGCTGTCAGGAATTTTATCAGTTATAATTACTATGTTTTCTTCTATAGGCGATTACACTAAAATCATACCCTGCTGAGCTCTCCTTAACAACTTTAATTTGCTTGATGGGCACAATTGAAGCTGCCATTGTTGCCCTGGTAATGGAAAAGGGCAATGCTGCTGCTTGGTCCATACACTGGGATTCTAAACTCTTTGCTGCAGTTTACAGTGTATGAAAATAGCCAACCATTGTTCAATTTGGATTTGAATTAAGCGCTTTTTTCCGTCTGTTCTGGCTAAAATATATGACTAATTATACTATTGCTAGTATATTCAATTACCATATCTGTCAACTTTCAGGGAATTATCTGTTCTGGGGTTGCTTACTACATAGCAGCAATTGTAATACAAGCCAAGGGACCTGTATTTTTTGCTGCTTTTAATCCTCTAACCATGGTTATCGTCGCGATTATGAGCTCCTTTATCTTTTCTGAGATAATGTATTTAGGAAGGTGCATATCTTATTCTCTTTCTTCTGGTTTTGGAACACTTGGAAAGAAGTAGCTTTCATGTCTTCTGCTGCATTTAATGGGTATTCATTCATGTCATTGGGGTTCAATTTTTTTAACACAAATACTAAACTTGTAGGGGACATTTTTCTCAATTGACTGTGCACTGAAAGCTATAGTTAATTGTGCAAGTAAGTCAATAGCTTTCATGATCTTTTAACTAATTTAGGCCAACTCATTGCAAAACATTGCAGGGTTATTGGAGCAATCGTCATTGTTGTTGGCCTCTACCTAGTTTTGTGGGGTAAGAGCAAGGATCAGCTCTCATCAGATTCGGACACCAACATTAAGGCAGCCCCGAGTAGTGATGAGCAAATGGCCACTACAAGTGAAACAGCGGGCACTTCCAATCAAGATTTTGTTCTTTTAGATATAAGCAGGGTGGAACCTGCTGATGGTGAATCTGTTAAAGAGAACCATAATCAAATACCATAAGAACAAATATATATTTTGATTAAGCTTAATCACTTCTATTTGGCCTAGCCTTTGTTATCCTCTTCATCATCAGATTCAGGGTTGACGTTTTTATCCATTGTATCAAAATAAAATTAAAAGAAATAAAGAAGAAAAAAAAAATCAACCATTGATGTTGTGGTTTTCTGATGCGGATTTCCAATGACGAGTCCAAACGAACACGCAAAGAGAGACAATGCAAAATCTAAATAAAAGTAGTGTTTTATGTTGGATTCTCGGTCACCCCCCAGTTGGTATCACTTGTATTTATCATTTGTAACTTTATTAGGTGCAAAAACAGTGCTTTTATTGCAATCTAGGAAAGAAATCTATAAATAGCATAAAAGAAAAACATGTTTTAGGAATCCAAACAAAAGAATATAAAAATATTCTACAAATGTGCTTCTTCTTCTTTTTCTCCCTCTCCTTTTATCACATGCATTATCTTACGTAAAATAAACAAATAAATAAAAGTTATAAGCATTAAAAGTTTCGTGTTCTAATCTGATTCTATTTCCAGTCTCCTCAATAGACTTTTTTTTTTTTGGTGTCAACCCACTAATGAAATTTTTCATTAAGATACGTTCAAACTCTCAGGTTCGAAATAATTGTGTTAGAAAGGTCTTTTTTAAACTCATCTTTTTCGTAAACTGGTAAAATTTTGCATTTAATGTAAAGATGAGCTTTTTCTTTTTCTTTTTTGTAGAAAAACCTTGCTTATGGAACTCAAAGTTGCTAATATTTGATGACAATATGACAAAAAAAAAAAAAAAAACGTGGCCTATGATTCGAAACAAATTTGCCGGCAGCTAATTTCTTGACTAAAATATGATGATGGAATAGAGCTGATCCAGGGTGGAAAGAAAGCTACCACATCTATTTCCCTATCAACAAAAATACCGTATCAATAATTGTATTAAATATCTAACATAAAATCAATTAGCAATAAATAAAAGGATCTAACTTTAATATAAAATTATAAAATATTATATATTTATTAGATATGAGATAACACCACATTAACAGGCTCCCATCACGTGTAGGCAGATATAAAAAAAGCTTATTACGTGATAGATTTAAAAATGATAACAGAAAAAAAATCTAACAGATTCGAAAAGAATAACAAAAAAAAATCTTAACTTTAATACCATATTAAGCATCCAACTTAAAACGAAATGACTGTAAATGGAGGGGTTCAACTCGAATATAAGACTATAAAAATTTAAATATTCATTAGATTTGAAATAATATCACATTAACAGATTGTAAAACACAACAAATATCAATATCATTGTCTAAAAATTTCATACCAGATTAATTAGATATTAGGGCAAGCTAAATTTGTGAACTTTGATTAATTCTTTATATGTAAAAAGTTGAATTCTAATAAGAAAAATGATGTTTGATTGGTTTAGAATAGATATGCTCATGAACCGAGTTGTCTGTCTAAATTTAAAAGCCCTTCCAAAATTTTAAAATGTTTGAATATGAATATTAAACACGTTAAATGAATCTAGACAAATAAATGAGGCTCGATAAAAAAATAGGATCAAGTTTGGGTTTTGTCATTTAAGGTTCGAACTTGGCCCAACCGACCCGAAATAAAAAATATTTTTATTATAATAAGATAAAACTTATTTGCTTTATTTTTTTATAATGAAAAAAACTCATTTGCTTTATTACTTATAATATGATAAAATTTATTTTGTCTTTATACAAAATAATGATTCAATTTTAAATTACATTCAACAAAATTAAATTGGACCCAAGCCCAAATAACTCATAAATTTAATTAAAATTAATTAAATTAGTTAAATTAATAGTTTACAAAAAAAAAAAAACTTTTTTCTTAATTTTAAATATCAGTGCTTTGGATGAGTTTAAATTTTATTATTACATATAAAAACGGATTTAAAGAAAAAATAAGATCTAAAAAATTGAACCAAGTTTGAATTTACTTAAAATGCTGAAGTATCATGTCAGACTCGACTTAGATCATGAATAAGTCTAGTTTAAAAGCGAAAATTAACCAAAGAATCTGTAGGTTTTTACAAAAAAATTATTGCTTTTTTGCATGGTTTTCTATGCTGACTAAATACTTATATCAAGGATAATTCAATATTTAAGACTTATTCATGCAAGTAGGATTGTTCATGTTGAAAGAAAAGGAAAAAAAATTATTCTAATAGATTTCAGCTTACAGCATTTGCTTACTGAAGCCCTAAGTTTGATGGATTGATAAAATTACAAATTTAGTGATTAGCAGCTAAGCTTGCTATGAATAATGTCATAACGTCTAGATCCGGGGATCTATCGCTAGACATTGACTTTAGGGAGTCGCCACCAATCTTTCTTGTCTAGGTGCGATTGGCCACCTAAGGAATCTGTCCTTTCAGGGAACACCTAAGCTTAAGGGTCCCTAAAAGAATAGGTTCAGGTCTGCTAACCAGAACAGAGTTCGGGAGTTCGGTTACGTGTGAGGAAGGTTATAGCACCCTCACAACGCCCATCAAAAGATGGTACCAGCTTAAATTTGTATTATCCAAAAGCCTTAAAATTTTACCAAGTAATTAATTATTGAAAATTATTCTCAATTGACTCTAATACTTTTAGCAGAAAATTGAGAAAATTCCCTCACCTCAGGAGTATGCAAGAAAAACTACTGTTTCACTTACAGAGGCTCCGTCGTCGGATTATTTAAAAGAAAAAAACAAAATCAAAATTAAGATAGAAAGGAAGGAAAGAATGATTTTTTTTTTTAGGAAAAATTGATACTTTCAACTTTTTCCCAAAAATATTTTTTGGAAATTTCGATTTTCAAGGAAAATTGATACTTTCAACTTTTCCTCAAAAACCCTTTTTTTGAAAATTTATTTCTAAGGAAAATTGATATTTTCAACTTTTCCCCAAAAATATTTTTTTTTTGGAAAATTATTTTTCTTTTAAGGAAAATTGATACTTTCAACTTTTCCCTAAAAATTTTTTTTTTTTGAAATTTATTTCTGAGGAAAATTGATACTTTCAACTTTTCCCCAAAAATATTTTTTGGAAATTTATTTCTAAGGAAAATTGATACTTTCAACTTTTCCCTAAAAATATTTTTTTTTGAAATTTATTTCTGAGGAAAATTGATACTTTCAACTTTTCCCTAAAAATATATTTTTTGGAAATTTTTTATTTTTATTTAAAGAAAATAAAATAATAAATAATAAATAAAAATAAATAAAAAAGAATATTACATAAACCTAATTTAATAAATAAAAAATAAAATAAACAAACAAACAAAGAAAAAAAAAAAAAAAACATGGAGCGGCTCGGATCGCGGCTCGGCTCGGCTCAAGGCAGGGAAACGGCTCGGGGGAACGGCTTGGCGGCTTGGCTCGGCAGCTTGGCTCGGCTCGGAGGGGGCTGACAGGCGCGGGTCGACGCCCGGGTCGGGTCGGGTTCGGCAAAACGCGCGGATCCTCTGGGTTACTTAAGGCCAAAACAACGTCGTTTTAAAAGGGTATAAAAGGCACTTCCCTCTGTTTTTTGGCAGAACCCTTCTCCTTTCTCTCTCTCTTCTTCCTTTTTCCTCTCCCTTCTCTCTAAAGACTGAAGAACACTGGTAGAATTTCTGTCGGATTCTGGAAATTTCACTGGAAATTGGCCGGAAGATCACCGGTTTCTGTGATTCTTCGTCGGAAACTGGGTTGGTCGTCGGAAACTTCAAGGTTGGTCGGAATTTTCGCCGGAATCTAGAAATTTCCCAAAAATTTCCAGAAAAAATTTTCGCCAAAAAATTTCTAAAAAATTTTTCTCACTCCCAGAACACTCCTAAACTTTTCTTAGCTTCCTATACGCCCCTTTTTCTCTCAAATCAGTAGCTTTGCTTACAGTTTTCTGTGTGTTTCATTCTGTTCCATGAGGTGCTTTATATAGGGATTGATCAGGAGTTTCTGATCAATCCCAATTCCCCTTTGGACGGGAATTCAATCTTTGAATCCAGTCTGGACTCTTCTGATTGAATTCCCACTCCCAGTGGGATTCTTCAACTTTCAATCCTAGCCCTCCAAAATAAAAATCAAAATAAAAAAAAAAACTAGATAATTAGAGAAGATAAATCAACAGATATTATAGGATAAATAAAATAATAATAAAAAAATATATATCAGATATATAATTAGATAAGTAAAAATACAAAAATGAATAAAATAAAAAAGATAAAATATATATATATACATATTAGTAATAATACATAAATATTAACAAAAAATAAATAAACAAATATATACATATATTAATACATAATAATAATAATAAATAATACAATACATAAAATACAAAAGAAAAAAAAAAGAAAAAAAAATACAAGATAAAATTGAATTGGGCTTACCCATTTGGGCCAGGCCCAATTGATCTGGGCCAGGACCCAATTGGGTGTCTACAGCTGCCCTTCTTTGCACATTTTCTGTGAAACAGAAATTGCGCAAAGACGTAGACACCCAATCAAGACTCAACTCAACATTGTCATTTTTTGGTTTTTTTGTTTTTTTTTTGTTTTTTTTTGTTTTTTTGTTTTTTGTTTTTTTTTTGTTTTTTGTTTTTTTGTTTTTTTGTTTTTGTTTTTTTTTTTTTTTTACCAAAGCTCCTCTAAACAGAGGCTCAACGACTTTGAGAAACATAAATTGCTCCTTTAAACAGAGGCACCACGACTTTTGGAAAGTAAATTGCTCCTCTAAACAGAGGCACCACGACTTTGGAAAGTAAATTGAAAAAATAAATTGCTCCTCTAAACAGAGGTACCACGACTTTGGAAAGTAAATTGCTCCTCTAAACAGAGGCAACGAACTTTGAAAAGTAAATTGCTCCTCTAAACAGAGGTACCACGACTTTGAAAAATTAAATTGCTCCTCTAAACAGAGGCAACGAACTTTGAAAAGTAAATTGCTCCTCTAAACAGAGGTACCACGACTTTGGAAAAGTAAATTGCTCCTCTAAACAGAGGCAACGAACTTTGAAAAGTAAATTGCTCCTCTAAACAGAGGTAACGAACTTTGAAAAGTAAATACTCCTAGACAATCATGTCCGAAGGAGTTGAAAGTTGTGTTTGAGGGAATTTCAGGAGATTATGCCCAAAGGTCTTATAAATCAACCCTGATACCAAAAGACATCCTATTTCAAGTATTAGGAACTTACCTGACAAGCTTTTTCTTTCTCAATTTTGAAAGTGTCTTCACATCTATCTTCTCTATGTGGGATCTTAGAACACCCCTGCTTCTTGGATTTATACACTATACTTTTCTGAAAGTAGTGTATGCTATGCAATGTGCATGATTTTTAATGCATGCTATGCAAATGTTGGCCAATTAATTCCTGTTCAATGTATGGTACTCAAGTTTCTCAAGCTCTTTTTTTCTTGGGTGTCAAGCCCTTTGATTCCTCAAGGATCCAATTGCACTGCTCTTCTAAGATCGAACCAGTGTAGCTCTCAATTTGTCTTTTCCACTCACATTCTTCCTTGTTCAGTTTCTCAATACTTTGGAATAAGCTTCATCAATCGATCATCATTCAATGAATTTTTCAGCACTAACAAATTTTAAAACCAATTTCATCCACCATCACTGGGTCATTGTCTCAGCATTAACTATTCCGAAACAAACTCTGTCTACTGATTGTTCTCATCATTCAATCATAACTTACAAGTCATATCGACCAATTCATCCTTGTACCCATCACTCGGTTATACCACTTTTCAAAATTTGCCCCATCATATTCTTGATTTGGTCATATCATATATCCTTCCCAATCATCTCTTTTAGGTTTCTACCACCATCATCTTAGATTTCTTTTCGAATGAATGCAAGACTCTTTTAAGCACATATTCATTCATTCATTATCATTTCAATTCTTGACAAATATAATGCAATCAAGCATTTTTTCAATTTATTCTAGGGGTGAAACAATAAGAGAACGTAAGGCGAATTATGGTAAAGATAATCAATGAAGATCTGTTTTGGTACAAAACAAATGGGAAAGGAAATGAATTGGATACATGTCATTGGGATGGATGGTATGTCCAAATGATGAATATTCAAACAATTCTCAACATTAATCTAGGATTCTTTTTAAAAAACTCCTTCCATTTACAATTGAAGTCATATGGAGTTTGGCAAACTTTACCCCAGTCTTTGAGGGATCTTCAGATGTTTTTGATCTTTCATTCATGTGAGCCATTTGACCTGGATCTTTTTTTTTTCTACCAAAATCACCCTTTCAGGTTTTCAATTTGAATCTATTTTTTCATTTTCTCTCATTTTTTCCTTCATTCTTTCTTTTTTTTTCTTTTTTTTTATCTTTTTTCATCTTCTTTTTTTTTTTCATTTTTCATCCATTATTGATATCTTTCATACATCCAACTTTAGAGCAATACAGCATGATTCCATTACTTCATCATGAGCATACCTTCGCTCAACATATGATCATTCAAGTTGAGTATTCACACTTGATCCAAATGGACTTTTCAAGGTTGTAATATAGGCCAAGGTGAAGGGTCATAAAAGAAATGGATATAATAGGCTCAACACATATATTAAAAAGGTTCAAAACCAAAGGATCATTTGATACAACTTGACATTTTGCCCCACATCGTTTCACTACTTTTTCTTTCCTCACACAAAGGATTCTCATTACTTTGCCCCAAGTCATGTGTGGCATTTATTTTTTCTTTTGCTTTTCTTTCTCTTTTCATCTTTGAGACCTTTTATGGTTTTTTTTTTCTTTTTTTTTTTTTCAAAAATTACCCTCCAGTGTAGAGGGTGATCCTTAGTTAGGGTTCTTAAAAAAAAAAATCATAACAGGCTTAAAGGGGTAGCAATAAATGGTTTTTCGAATGGTAAAAGAAAGATAGTCATTTTTCATCTCAATTGTGAATACCTTTCTTGAACATCATCTATTGAACAAAGCTCATGAATCTGTATAAAAGATTACACATCTTCAAGACATATCTATTTCACTTCTAGTAACAGCTTACTTTTTGCTCAAATCATCTCCTCACATTGACGTGGATGAGTTCTCAAAATTAAATCCCAGAATTATTGTTATCATTGTAATTACGTCTAGATCCGGGGATCTATCGCTAGACATTGACTTTTAGGGAGTCGCCACCAATCTTTTTTATCTAGGTGCGATTGACCACCTAAGGAATCTGTCCTTTCAGGGAACACCTAAGCTTAAGGGTCCCTAAAAGAATAGGTTCAGGTCTACTAACCAGAACAGGGTTCGAGAGTTCGGTTACGTGTGAGGAAGGTTATAGCACCCTCACAACGCCCATCAAAAGATGGTACCAGCTTAAATTTGTGTTATCCAAAAGCTTTAAAATTTTACGAAGTAATTAATTATTGGAAATTATTCTCAATTGACTCTAATACTTTTAGCAGAAAATTGAGAAAATTCCCTCACCTCAGGAGTATGCAAGAAAACTACTGTTTCACTTACAGAGGCTCCGTCGTCGGATTATTTAAAGAAAAAAACAAAATCAAAATTAAGATAGAAAGGAAGGAAAGAATGATTTTTTTTTTGTAGGAAAAATTGATACTTTCAACTTTTCCCTAAAAATATTTTTTGGAAATTTCGATTTTCAAGGAAAATTGATACTTTCAACTTTTCCTCAAAAACCCTTTTTTTGAAAATTTATTTCTAAGGAAAATTGATACTTTCAACTTTTCCCCAAAAATATTTTTTTTTTTTGAAATTTTGATTTTTAAGGAAAATTGATACTTTCAACTTTTCCCCAAAAATATATATTTTTTGGAAATTTATTTTTCTTTTAAGGAAAATTGATACTTTCAACTTTTCCCTAAAAATATTTTTTTTCGAAATTTATTTCTGAGGAAAATTGATACTTTCAACTTTTCCCCAAAAATATTTTTTGAAAATTTATTTCTAAGGAAAATTGATACTTTCAACTTTTCCCTAAAAATATATTTTTTTTTGGAATTTTTTATTTTTATTTAAAGAAAATAAAATAATAAAAAATAAATAAAAAGAATATTACATAAACCTAATCTAATAAATAAAAATTAAAATAAACAAAGAAATAAATAAAATAAAAAAATTCAAAGAAAGAAAAAAAAAAAAACCTGGAGCGGCTCGGATCGCGGCTCGGCTCGGCTTGGCTCAAGGCAGGAAAACGGCTCGGGGGGGAGCGGCTTGGCGGCTTGGCTCGGCTCGGCTCGGAGGGGGCTGGCACGCGCGGGTCAGAAAGCGGGTCGACGCCCGGGTCGGGTCGGTTGCGGCAAAACGCGCGGATCTTTTGGGTTACTTAAGGCCAAAACGACGTCGTTTTGGGAGGGTATAAAAGGTACCTTCCTCCGTTTTTCGGCAGAACGCTCCTCCCTCTCTCTCTCTCTTCTTCCTTTTTCTCTCTCTTCTCTCTAGAAACCGAAGAACACCGGTGCCGGATTCTGGAAATTTTCACCGGAATCTGGAAATTTCACCGGAAGTTGGCCGGAAAGTAGTCGGTTTCTGGGATTCTTCGCCGGAAACTGGGCAGGTTGCCGAAAACTTCAATGTTGGCCGGAATTTTCACCGGAAAATTCAAACTTCGTCGGAATTTTCGCCGGAATCTGAAAATTTCCCAGAAATTTCCAGAAAAAATTTTCGCCAAAAATTTCTAAAAAATTTTTCTCACTCCCAGAACACTCCTAAACTTTTTCTAACTTCCTATACGCCTCATTTTCTCTCAAATCAGTAGCTTTACTTACTGTTTTCTGTGTGTTTCATTCTGTTCCAGGAGGTGCTTTATATAGGGATTGATCAGGAGTTCCTGATCAATCCCAATTCCTCCTTGGACGGGAATTCAATCTTTGAATCCCACTGGACTCTTCTGATTGAGTTCCCCTCCACAGTGGGATTCTTCAGCCTTGAATCTTAGCCCTCCAAAATTAAAATCAAAATAAATAAAAATACTAGATAATTAGAAAAGATAAATCAAAAGATATTATAAAAAAAATATCTGATAATCAGGAAAAATCAGAACAGATAAAAAAAATAATAATAAATATATAACTATATACATATAAATCTAATCTAATAATAAATAAATAAATATATACATAATAATAAAATACATAAAATACAAAATAATACAGGACAAATTGAATTGGGCCCTACCCATTTGGGCCAGGCCCAATTGATCTGGGCCGGACCTAATTGGGTGTCTACAGCTGCCCCTCTTTGCACATTTTTTGTGAAACAAAAATTGCGCAAAGACGTAGACACCCAATCAAGACTCAACTCAACATTTTTTTGGTTTTTTTTTATTTTTTTTTTGTTTTTTGTTTTTTTTTTTTTACCAAAGCTCTTCTAAACAGAGGCACCACGACTTTTGAAAAGTAAATTGCTCCTCTAAACAGAGGTACCACGACTTTGGAAAGTAAATTGCTCCTCTAAACAGAGGCAACGAACTTGGAAAAATAAATTGCTCCTCTAAACAGAGGCAACGGAACTTTGAAAAATAAATTGCTCCTCTAAACAGAGGCACCACGACTTTGAAAAGTAAATTGCTCCTCTCAACAGAGGTACCACGACTTTGAAAAAATAAATTGCTCATCTAAACAGAGGCACCACGACTTTGGAAAGTAAATTGCTCCTCTCAACAGAGGCACCACGACTTTGGAAAGTAAATTGCTCCTCTAAACAGAGGCAACGAAACTTTGAAAAATAAATTGCTCCTCTAAACAGAGGCAACGGAACTTTGAAAAATAAATTGCTCCTCTAAACAGAGGCAACGAACTTTGGAAAATAAATTGCTCCTCTAAACAGAGGCAACGAACTTTGAAAAAGTAAATACTCCTAGACGATCATGTCCGAAGGAGTTGAAAGTTGTGTTTGAGGGAATTTCAGGAGATTATGCCCAAAGGTCTTATAAATCAACCCTGATACCAAGAGACATCCTATTTCAAGGATTAGGAACTTACCTGACAAGTTTCTTCTCAAACTTGCAAAGTCTTTTCATATCTGTCTTTTCCATGTGGGATGTTGGAACACCCCTGCTTCTTGAATTTGTACACTATACTTTCCTGAAAGTAGTGTATGCTATGCAATGTGCATGATTTTCAATGCATGCTATGCAAATGTTGGCCAATTAATTCCTGTTCAATGTATGGTACTCAAGTTTCTCAAGCTCTTTTTTTCTTTCTTGGGTGTCAAGCCCTTTGATTCCTCAAGGATCCAATTGCACTGCTCTTCTAAGATGAACCAGTATAGCTCTAAATTGTCCTTTCCACTCACATTCTTTTCTTGTTCAGTTTCTCAATACTTTGGAATAAGCTTCATCAATCGATCATCACTTGACCATCATTCAATGAATTTCTCAGCACTAACAAATTTTAAAACAAGTTTCATCCACCATCACTGGGTCATTACTCATAGGTGTCTCAGCATTAACTTTTCCAAAACAGATTTTGTCTTCATCATTCAATCACAACTTGCAAGTCATATTGACCAATTCATCCTCGTACTCATCACTTGATTGTATCACTGCCCTATTTCTTCATTTGATCACATCATATATCCTTCTAAATCATCTCCTCTAGGTTTCTACCATTTCTTCATTTTATCTCCACCATCATCTTAGATTTCTTTTCAAATGAATGCAAGACTCTTTTAAGAACATATTCATTCATTTATTATCATTTTAATTTTTGACAAATACAATGCAACCAAGCATTTTCTTAATTCATTCTAGGGGTGAAACAATAAGAGAAGGCAAGGTGAATTATGGTAAAGATAATCAATGAAGATCTGTTTTGGTACAAAACAAATGGGAAAGAAAATAAATTGGATGCATGTCATTGGGATGGATGGTATGTCCAAATGATGAATATTCAGACAATTCTCAACATTAATCTAGGATTCTTTTTCAAAAACTCATTCCATTTACAGTTGAAGTCATCTTGAGCTTGGCGAACTCTGCCCCAGTCTTTGAGGGATCTTCAGATGTCTTTGATCTTTCATTCATGTGAGCCATTTGACCTGGATCTTTTTTTTTTTTTTTTTGGTACCAAAATCACCCTTTCAGGTTTTTAATTTGGTTCTCTTTTTTCATTTTTTCATTTTCTCATTTTTTCCCTTTTTTTTCTTTTTTTTTTTTTTCTCTTTTCTCATTTTTCATCCAGTGTTGATATCTTTCATGTAGCATGATTTCATTGCTTCATCATGAGCATATCTTTGCTCAACCAATGATCATTCAAGTTGGGTATTCACACTTGATCCAAATGGACTTTTCAAGGTTGTAACGTAGGCCAAGGTGAAGGGTCATAAAAAAATGGATAGAATAGGCTCAAAATATGTATTAAAAAGGTTCAAAACCAAAGGATCATTTTATACAACTTGGTATTTTACCCCCACATCGTTTCACTACTTTTCTCTTTCCTCACACAAAGGATTCTCATTACTTTACCCCAAGTCATGTGTGGCATTTTTTTTTTCTGCTTTTCTTTCTCTTTCCATTTTTGAGACCTTTTGTGGTGTTTTTTTTTCTTTTTTTTTTTTTTCAAAATTTACCCTCCAGTGTAGAGGGTGATCCTTGGTTGGGGTTCTTCCAAAAAAAAATGATAAGCTCAAAGGGGTAACAATAAATGGTTTTTCAAATGGTAAAAGAAAGATGGCCATTTTTCATCTCAATTGTGAATACCTTTCTTGATCATCATCTATTGAACAAAGCTCATGAACTTGTATAAAAGATTGCACACCTTCAAGATATATCTCTTTCATCTCTGGTAATGGCTTACCCTCTTTATTTTCGCTCAAATCATCTCTTCTATGAATGAGTTCTCAAAATTAAATTCCAGAATTATTGTTACCATTGTCTAAATATTCATCATCTGAATTTTGAAAATGGGAATGTAAAGTCATGAAAGGTCGAGTGAAAGAGAAAATGTAATGAAATGCATTGACTTGCCTTTATTAAAATGATAACAAGTGAAGTCATATTGCAAAAAAATCTAACATTGTTTGAAAAAAAATCTGAAAATGACAGAAGAAACCTTCAACCAGCCTTATCTCCATTGACATCTTGCCCCTCAATTCATTGTGAATCTCCGGATCCTTTCTGTTCTTGACTTTCGTTCAGAGCACTAACATTAGATGCCGTTGCTTTTCCCTGATCAAAACTTACCATTCCATCATTGATCAACCGTTGCACCTTATACTTTAAAGCAGTGCAATTTTCAGTAGAATGGCCAGTAATTCCATAATGGTAGTCACAACGGGCTGTAGGATCATACCACTTTGGATAGGGTGGTTTAAGTGGTTCTACATGGCTGGGGGCAATCAAGTGGCTATTATAGAGTTCTCGATATAACTCTGTATAAGTCATAGGGATTGGATCAAATACAGGTTTTTCTCGAGCAGTCCGTTGTTCTCGTGAGCCACTTGCTGGGTTAGTAGGGCGAATTTGGGTTTTTACCGGAGCTTGAATATTAAGGCGGTAATTGGATGAATAAGATGGTTGTGGAGCTAGTTGGTATGGGTAGGATGAGGCATTATTCACAGCGGGATAGTATGGAGAGTAGCCTTGGGATGGATAAGGTTGATAACCCCTAAATTGTTGTCTATCAAAGCTCACAGCTTGAGCTTGAGCTTCTTTCTTTTCTGATGCCTTCTTGGTTTCTCCTCCTTTCAACTTACCATTTTTTATGGCATTTTCAATAATTTCTCCAGAGATTACCATGTCAGCAAAATTCTTTGTTGCATTTCCTATCATCTTTTCATAATAAGAAGGCTTCAAAGTGCTGACAAATAACACTGTAGTTTCTTTCTCTGTCAGAAGAGGTTGTACCTGTGAAGCTATATCTCTCCATCTCTGGGCATACTCTTTAAAAGACTCGTTTGCCTTTTTCTCCAGGTTCTGCAAAGACAAACGGTCAGGAGCCAAATCGATGATATGTCGATATTGACTGATAAAGTCATGTGCCATATCGCTCCAAGAGCGACTACGAGTCCTGTCCAACTGAACATACCATCTGGCTGCAGAGCCAGTAAGACTGTCTTGGAAAACATGCATCAATAGCTTTTCATCATGTGCATGAGTAGCCATCTTCCTATAATACATAGTGATGTGGGTTTTAGGGCACTTTGTACCGTCATATTTTTTAAATTTTGGTACTTTGAATTTATAGGGGATAACCACATCAGGAACTAGGCAGAGCCCAGCAGCATCAACTGACCCATAAAAGCTAAATCCTTCTACAGCCCGTAGCCTCTGCTCTAGCATGCTAATCTTGGAACTTTCTTCAGCCTCTACTCTCATCTTTTCTTTCTCCTTCTCTTTTAAATCATCTAGATCAGGAATTGGTTCTACTGCTTTTTCAGTGAAGACAGGATTTATATAGCTATTATACTGCCCGGGGTTGAAAGTCGATGGCATTCCAGGATATGTTGGATATGCGAAGTGTTGTGGTGGGACCTCTTGAGCAGACTGAGCTTGAGGTGGGCCAAAACCTGGAGGGTACAGGGGGTCAGCTATTTCTTGTAATGGGGGAATTTGCTGGCTTGTACTTCCTTCAACTCCTTTTCCTTTGTTCATGTTATTAAGAGCCTCCAGAATCTTGCTTAGCTCACCCTCAATCTTCTCTTGGGCTTTCTCTATCTTTTCAAATCTATGAGAACTTTCCTCCTCCATTTGCCTTGCTCTGGATCTTGTGTTGTATCGATGAGCAGGGTTTTCGCTAGATGGAGCTATCCTCGGACCTTGAGTACCATACTTATGATTAGAAATGTTATGCTGTGCCTTATGTATAAAATGTACATTTTTCTGAATGAAATCTAGTATGAAATAGATGCAAATGATTGTGTTAAAACATGGTCATGAAAATAATACAGATGCATACAATCAGACAAACAACATAGTTAGTTCCATGGATGAAATGAAAGTGATGTTGATGCATAATGTTACATATGATAAAAATAATACACAAAGTTAAGCAAACAAAATGATTAGATAAACACCCTTTTTGTGTCCTAATTTCAGGGTATATCTATCATTGGGTAGAAAGAGCTCTATCCTAGGTGTAGGCACTCTTAAGGTTCACTACATGTGGTTTTAAGATCAAAGTCTAAAGGTCCTCAAATTGTTCCTTACATCCTTGTCCATCACAGACTAGTAAGGCACCATAATCCTCACCCATTACAGGCTACAAGCGAAAAATGTTCAATTTGAGTGGGAGTATTTCGCTAGCCACTGCGGAGGCATTAGACCTCACGAAAGCAATAGGTACTTTACTCCCTCCTAGAGGGACGGAGCTCGGGTATAGAGCTCATGTTATGCACATGCTCATGAATGACATAATTAACAAGATAAATAAACAGGAATGAATAATAACACATATATACAAAAATGGTTCAATTTTATTAGGCTTTTGGATAACAC
Source organism: Durio zibethinus (assembly GCF_047325235.1). Lineage (NCBI taxonomy): Eukaryota > Viridiplantae > Streptophyta > Magnoliopsida > Malvales > Malvaceae > Durio > Durio zibethinus. Next base: position 17,861,176 of record NC_143175.1, read on the forward strand.
AAATTATTTGCTGGCCTGACTCTCAAAATCCCCAGCAGAGTCGCTAAGCTGTCATAACGTCTAGATCCGGGGATCTATCGCTAGACATTGACTTTTAGGGAGTCGCCACCAATCTTTTTTATCTAGGTGCGATTGGCCACCTAAGGAATCTGTCCTTTCAGGGAACACCTAAGCTTAAGGGTCCCTAAAAGAATAGGTTCAGGTCTACTAACCAGAACAGGGTTCGGGAGTTCGGTTACGTGTTAGAAAGGTTATAGCACCCTCACAACGCCCATCAAAAGATGGTACCAGCTTAAATTTGTGTTATCCAAAAGCTTTAAAATTTTACCAAGTAATTAATTATTGGAAATTATTCTCAATTGACTCTAATACTTTTAGCAGAAAATTGAGAAAATTCCCTCACCTCAGGAGTATGCAAGAAAACTACTGTTTCACTTACAGAGGCTCCGTCGTCGGATTATTTAAAGAAAAAAACAAAATCAAAATTAAGATAGAAAGGAAGGAAAGAATGATTTTTTTTTTGTAGGAAAAATTGATACTTTCAACTTTTCCCTAAAAATATTTTTTGGAAATTTCGATTTTCAAGGAAAATTGATACTTTCAACTTTTCCTCAAAAACCCTTTTTTTGAAAATTTATTTCTAAGGAAAATTGATACTTTCAACTTTTCCCCAAAAATATTTTTTTTTTTGAAATTTTGATTTTTAAGGAAAATTGATACTTTCAACTTTTCCCCAAAAATATATATTTTTTTTAAATTTATTTTTCTTTTAAGGAAAATTGATACTTTCAACTTTTCCCCAAAAATATTTTTTTTCGAAATTTATTTCTGAGGAAAATTGATAGTTTCAACTTTTCCCCAAAAATATTTTTTTTTTTTAAATTTATTTCTGAGGAAAATTGATAGTTTCAACTTTTCCCCAAAAATATTTTTTTTTTTTAAATTTATTTCTGAGGAAAATTGATACTTTCAACTTTTCTCCAAAAATATTTTTTGAAAATTTATTTCTAAGGAAAATTGATACTTTCAACTTTTCCCTAAAAATATATTTTTTTTTGGAATTTTTTATTTTTATTTAAAGAAAATAAAATAATAAAAAATAAATAAAAGGAATATTACATAAACCTAATCTAATAAATAAAAATTAAAATAAACAAAGAAATAAATAAAATAAAAAAATTCAAAGAAAGAAAAAAAAAAAAAAAAACCTGGAGCGGCTCGGATCGCGGCTCGGCTCGGCTCGGCTCAAGGCAGGAAAACGGCTCGGGGGGAGCGGCTTGGCGGCTTGGCTCGGCTCGGCTCGGCTCGGAGGGGGCTGGCACACGCGGGTCAGAAAGCGAGTCGACGCCCGAGTCGGGTCGGGTTGCGGCAAAACGCGCGGATCTTCTGGGTTACTTAAGGCCAAAACGACGTTATTTTGGGAGGGTATAAAAGGCACCTTCCTCCGTTTTTTGGCAGAACGCTCCTCCCCCTCTCTCTCTCTTCTTCTTTTTTCTCTCCCTTCTCTCTAGAAACCGAAGAACACCGGTGCCGGATTTTGGAAATTTTCGTCGGAATCTGGAAATTTCACCGAAAGTTGGTCGGAAAGTAGCCGGTTTCTGGGATTCTTCACCGGAAACTGGGCAGGTTGCCGAAAACTTCAATGTTGGCCGGAATTTTCACCGGAAAATTCAAACTTCGTCGGAATTTTCGCCGGAATCTGGAAATTTCCCAGAAATTTCCAGAAAAAATTTTCGCCAAAAATTTCTAAAAAATTTTTCTCACTCCCAGAACACTCCTAAACTTTTTCTAACTTCCTATACGCCTCATTTTCTCTCAAATCAGTAGCTTTGCTTACTGTTTTCTGTGTGTTTCATTCTGTTCCAGGAGGTGCTTTATATAGGGATTGATCAGGAGTTCCTGATCAATCCCAATTCCTCCTTGGACGGGAATTCAATCTTTGAATCCCACTGGACTCTTCTGATTGAGTTCCCCTCCACAGTGGGATTCTTCAGCCTTGAATCTTAGCCCTCCAAAATTAAAATCAAAATAAATAAAAATACTAGATAATTAGAAAAGATAAATCAAAAGATATTATAAAAAAAATATCTGATAATCAGGAAAAATCAGAACAGATAAAAAAAAATAATAAATATATAACTATATACATATAAATCTAATCTAATAAAAAATAAATAAATAAATAAATATATACATAATAATAAAATACATAAAATACAAAATAATACAGGACAAATTGAATTGGGCCCTACCCATTTGGGCCAGGCCCAATTGATCTGGGCCGGACCTAATTGGGTGTCTACAATCATTGTCTAAATATTCATCATCTGAAATCTAAGAAAGGGAGTATAAAGTTATGAAAGGTAACAAAGCATGGAGTAATGGTCAAGTGAAAGAGAAAAATGTAATGAAATGCATTGACTTGCCTTTATTAAAATGATAACAAGTGAAGTCATATTGCAAAAAAAAATCTAACATTGTTTGAAAAGAAATCCCAAAATGACAGAAGAAACCTTCAACCAGCCTTATCTCCATTGATATCTTGCCCCTCAATTCATTGTGAATCTCCGGATCCTTTCTGTTCTTGACTTTCGTTCAGTACACTAACATTAGGTGCTGTTGCTTTTCCTTGATCAAAACTTACCATTCCATCATTGATCAACCGTTGCACCTTATACTTTAAAGCAGTGCAATTTTTAATAGAATGGCCAGTAATTCCATAATGATAATCACAACGAGCTGTAGGATCGTACCACTTTGGATAGGGTGGTTTAAGTGGTTCCACATGGCTGGGGGCAATCAAGTGGCTATTATAGAGTTCTCGATATAACTATGTATAAGTCATAAGGATTGGATCAAATACAAATTTTTCTCGAGTAGTCCGTTGTTCTCGTGAGCCACTTGCTGGGTTAGTAGGACGAATTTGGGTTCTTACAGGAGCTTGAATGTTAAGGCGGTAAGTGGATGAATAAGATGGTTGTGGGGCTAGCTGGTATGGGTAGGATGAGGCATTATTCACAGCAGGATAGTATGGAGAGTAACCTTGGGATGAATAAGGTTGATAACCCCTGAATTGTTGTCTATCAAAGCTCACAGCTTGAGTTTCAGCTTCTTTCTTTTCTGATGCCTTTTTGGTTTCTCCTCCTTTCAACTTACCATTTTTTATGGCACTTTCAATAATTTCTCCAGAAATCACCATGTCGGCAAAATTCTTTGTTGCATTCCCTATCATCTTTTCATAATAGGGAGGCTTCAAAGTACTGACAAATAACACTGTAGTTTCTTTCTCAGTCAAAGGAGGTTGTACTTGAGAAGCAATATCCCTCCACCTCTGGGCATACTCTTTAAAAGACTCATTTGATTTTTTTTCTAGATTTTATAAAGATAAACGATCAGGAGCCAAATCGATAATGTGTCGATATTGGCTGATGAAGTCATGAGCCATATCACTCCAGGAACGAATGTGGGTTCTATCCAACTGAACATACCACCTGGCAGCAGAACCAGTAAGACTATCCTGGAAGACATGCATCAAGAGTTTTTCATCATGTGCATGAGCTGCCATCTTCCTGCAATACATGGTGATGTGGGTTTTAGGGCACTTTGTACCGTCATATTTTTTAAATTTCGGTACTTTGAATTTATAGGGGATAACCACATCAGGAACTAGGCAGAGCCCAGCAGCATCAACTGACCCATAAAAGCTAAATCCTTCTACAGCCCGTAGCCTCTGCTCTAGCATGCTAATCTTAGAACTTTTCTCAGCCTTTACTCTCATCTTTTCCTTGTCCTTCTCTTTTAAATCATCTAGATCAGAAATTGGTTCTACTACTTTTTCAGTGAATACAGGATTTATATAGCTATTATACTGCCCGAGGTTAAAAGCTGATGGCATTCCAGGATAGGCGAAATGTTATGACGGGACCTCTTGGGCAGATTGGGCTTGAGGTGGGCCAAAACCTGGAGGGTACAAAGGGTCAGCCACTTCTTGCTGGCTTGTACTTTCTTTAACTCTTTTTCCTTTATTCATATTATTGAGGGCCTCCAGAATCTTGCTTAGTTCACTTTCAATCTTCTCATGAGCTTTTTCTAGCTTTTCAAATCTATGAGAACTTTCTTCTTCTATTTGCCTTACTCTGGATCTTGTGTTGTATGGATGAGCAGGGTTTTCGCTAGATGGAGCTATCCTCGGACCTTGAGTACCATACTTATGATTAGAAATGTTATGCTGTGCCTTATGGATGATGCTTTGATACACAAATGAAATGTACATTTTTCTGAATGAAATCTAGTATGAAATGAATGCAAATGATTGTGTTGAAACATGATCATGAAAAGAATACAAATGCATACAATCAGACAAACAACATAGTTAGTTTCGTGGATCAAATGTAAGTGATGTTGATGCATAATGTCACATATGATAAAAATAATACACAAAGTTAAACAATCAAAATGATTAGACAAACACTCTTTTTGTGTCCTAATTTCAGGGTATATCTATCATTGGGTAGAAAGGGCTCTATCTTAGGTGTAGGCACTCTTAAGGTTCACTATATGTGGTTTAAGGTCAAAGCCTAAAGGTTCTCAAATTGTTCCTTACATCCTTGTCCATCACAGACTAGTAAGGCACCTTAATCCTCACCCATTACAGGCTACAAGCGAAAAAAGTTCAATTTGAGTGGGAGTATTTCGCTAGCCACTACGGAGGTATTAGACCTCACGAAAGCAATACGTACTTTACTCCTTCCTAGAAGGACGGAGCTCGGGTATAGAGCTCATGTTATGCACATGCATATGAATGACATAATTAACAAGGTAACTAAAACATGAATGAATAACAACACATATATACAACAAGGTTCAATTTCATTTGGCTTTTGGATAACACAAATTATTTGCTGGCCTGACTCTCAAGGTCCCCAGTGGAGTCGCCAAGCTGTCATAACGTCTAGATCCGGGGATCTATCGCTAGACATTGACTTTAGGGAGTCGCCACCAATATTTTTTGTCTAGGTGCGATTGGCCACCTAAGGAATCTGTCCTTTCAGGGAACACCTAAGCTTAAGGGTCCCTAAAAGAATAGGTTCAGGTCTGCTAACCAGAACAGAGTTCGGGAGTTCGGTTACGTGTGAGGAAGGTTATAGTACCCTCACAACGCCCATCAAAAGATGGTACCAGCTTAAATTTGTATTATCCAAAAGCTTTAAAATTTTACCAAGTAATTAATTATTGGAAATTATTCTCAATTGACTCTAATACTTTTAGCAAAAAATTGAGAAAATTCCCTCACCTCAGGAGTATGCAAGAAAAACTACTGTTTCACTTACAGAGGCTCCGTCGTCGGATTATTTAAAAGAAAAAAACAAAATCAAAATTAAGATAGAAAGGAAGGAAAGAATGATTTTTTTTTTTAGGGAAAATTGATACTTTCAACCTTTTCCCAAAAATATTTTTTGAAAATTTCGATTTTCAAGGAAAATTGATACTTTCAACTTTTCCTCAAAAACCCTTTTTTTGAAAATTTATTTCTAAGGAAAATTGATACTTTCAACTTTTCCCCAAAAATATTTTTTGGAAATTTATTTCTAAGAAAAATTGATACTTTCAACTTTTTCCTAAAAATATTTTTTTTTTAAATTTATTTCTGAGAAAAATTGATACTTTCAACTTTTCCCCAAAAATATTTTTTGGAAATTTATTTCTAAGGAAAATTGATACTTTCAACTTTTCCCTAAAAATATTTTTTTTTGAAATTTATTTCTGAGGAAAATTGATACTTTCAACTTTTCCCCAATAATATATTTTGGAATTTTATTTCTAAGTAAAATTGATACTTTCAACTTTTTCCTAAAAATATATTTTTTTGAAATTTTTTATTTTTATTTAAAGAAAATAAAATAATAAATAATAAATAAAATAAATAAAAAAGAATATTACATAAACCTAATCTAATAAATAAAAAATAAAATAAACAAATAAACAAAAAAAAAAAAACCTGGAGCGGCTCGGATCGCGGCTCGGCTCAAGGCAGGGAAACGGCTCGGGGGAACGGCTTGGCGGCTTGGTTCGGCTCGGCTCGGCTCGAAAAAAGCTGGCACGCGCGGGTCAGAAAGCGGGTCGACGCCCGGGTCGGGTTAGGTTCGGCAAAACGCGCGGATCCTCTGGGTTACTTAAGGCCAAAACAACGTCGTTTTAAAAGGGTATAAAAGGCACTTCCCTCTGTTTTTCGGTAGAACCCTTCTCCTCTCTCTCTCTCTTCTTTCTTTTTCCTCTCCCTTCTCTCTAAAGACTGAAGAACACCGGTGGAATTTCCGTCGGATTCTGGAAATTTCACCGGAAGTTGGCCGGAAGATCATCGATTTCTAGGATTTTTCGTCGAAAATTGGGTTGGTCGCCGAAAACTTCAAGGTTGGCCAGAATTTTCGTCGGAAAATTCAAACTTCGCCGGAATTTGCGTCGGAATCTGGAAATTTCCCAAAAATTTCCAGAAAAAATTTTCGCCAAAAAATTTCTAAAAAATTTTTCTCACTCCCAGAACACTCCTAAACTTTTCTTAGCTTCCTATACGCCCCCTTTTCTCTCAAATCAGTAGCTTTGCTTACTGTTTTCTGTGTGTTTCATTCTGTTCTAGGAGGTGCTTTATATAGGGATTGATCAGGAGTTTCTGATCAATCCCAATTCCCCTTTGGACGGGAATTCAATCTTTGAATCCAGTCTGGACTCTTCTGATTGAATTCCCACTCCCAGTGGGATTCTTCAACTTTCAATCCTAGCCCTCCAAAATAAAAATAAAAATAAAAATAAAAACTAGATAATTAGAGAAGATAAATCAACAGATATTATAGGATAAATAAAATAATAATAAAATAAAATATATCAGATATATAATTAGATAAGTAAAAATACAAAAATGAATAAAATAAAAAAGATAAAATATATATATATACATATTAGTAATAATACATAAATATTAACAAAAAATAAATAAATAAATATATACATATATTAATACATAATAATAATAATAAATAATACAATACATAAAATACAAAAGAAGAAGAAAAGAAAAAAAAATACAAGATAAAATTGAATTGGGCTTACCCATTTCGGCCAGGCCCAATTGATCTGGGCCAGGACCCAATTGGGTGTCTACAGCTGCCTCTCTTTGCACATTTTCTGTGAAACAGAAATTGCGCAAAGACGTAGACACCCAATCAAGACTCAACTCAACATTGTCATTTTTTGGTTTTTTTGTTTTTTTTTTGTTTTTTTTGTTTTTTTGTTTTTTGTTTTTTTTTTTTTCGTTTTTTATTTTTTTGTTTTTTTGTTTTTTTGTTTTTTTTTTTTTTTTTTTTTACCAAAGCTCCTCTAAACAGAGGCTCAACGACTTTGAGAAACATAAATTGCTTATCTAAACAGAGGCACCACGACTTTTGGAAAGTAAATTGCTCCTCTAAACAGAGGCCTCACGACTTTGAAAAGTAAATTGCTCCTCTAAACAGAGGTACCACGACTTTGGAAAAATAAATTGCTCCTCTAAACAGAGATACCACGACTTTGGAAAGTAAATTGCTCCTCTAAACAGAGGCAACGAACTTTGAAAAGTAAATTGCTCCTCTAAACAGAGGTAACGAACTTTGAAAAGTAAATACTCCTAGACAATCATGTTCGAAGGAGTTAAAAGTTGTGTTTGAGGGAATTTCAGGAGATTATGCCCAAAGGTCTTATAAATCAACCCTGATACCAAAAGACATCCTATTTCAAGTATTAGGAACTTACCTGACAAGCTTTTTCTTTCTCAATTTTGAAAGTGTCTTCACATCTATCTTCTCTATGTGGGATCTTAGAACACCCCTGCTTCTTGGATTTATACACTATACTTTCCTGAAAGTAGTGTATGCTATGCAATGTGCATGATTTTTAATGCATGCTATGCAAATGTTGGCCAATTAATTCCTGTTCAATGTATGGTACTCAAGTTTCTCAAGCTCTTTTTTTCTTGGGTGTCAAGCCCTTTGATTCCTCAAGGATCCAATTGCACTGCTCTTCTAAGATCGAACCAGTGTAGCTCTCAATTTGTCTTTTCCACTCACATTCTTCCTTGTTCAGTTTCTCAATACTTTGGAATAAGCTTCATCAATCGATCATCATTCAATGAATTTTTCCGCACTAACAAATTTCAAAACCAGTTTCATCCACCATCACTGGGTCATTGTCTGAGCATTAACTATTCCGAAACAAACTCTGTCTACTGATTGTTCTCATCATTCAATCATAACTTACAAGTCATATCGACCAATTCATCCTTGTACCCATCACTCGGTTATACCACTTTTCAAAATTTACCCCATCATATTCTTGATTTGGTCACATCATATATCCTTCCCAATCATCTCTTTTAGGTTTCTACCACCATCATCTTAGATTTCTTTTCGAATGAATGCAAGACTCTTTTAAGCACATATTCATTCATTCATTATCATTTCAATTCTTGACAAATATAATGCAATCAAGCATTTTTTCAATTTATTCTAGAGGTGAAACAATAAGAGAACGCAAGGTGAATTATGGTAAAGATAATCAATGAAGATCTATTTTGGTACAAAGCAAATGGGAAAGGAAATGAATTGGATACATGTCATTGGGATGGATGGTATGTCCAAATGATGAATATTCAAACAATTCTCAACATTAATCTAGGATTCTTTTTCAAAAACTCATTCCATTTACAATTGAAGTCATATGGAGTTTGGCAAACTTTGCCCCAGTCTTTGAGGGATCTTCAGATGTCTTTGATCTTTCATTCATGTGAGCCATTTGACCTGGATCTTTTTTTTTTCTATCAAAATCACCCTTTCAGGTTTTCAATTTGAATCTCTTTTTTCATTTTCTCTCATTTTTTCCTTCATTTTTTCTTTTTTTTTTCTTTTTTTTTGTCTTTTTTCATCATCTTTTTTTTTTTCATTTTTCATCCATTATTGATATCTTTCATACATCCAACTTTAGAGCAATGCAACATGATTCCATTACTTCATCATGAGCATACCTTCGCTCAACATATGATCATTCAAGTTGAGTATTCACACTTGATCCAAATGGACTTTTCAAGGTTGTAATATAGGCCAAGGTGAAGGGTCATAAAAGAAATGGATATAATAGGCTCAACACATATATTAAAAAGGTTCAAAACCAAAGGATCATTTGATACAACTTGACATTTTGCCCCACATCGTTTCACTACTTTTTCTTTCCTCACACAAAGGATTCTCATTACTTTGCCCCAAGTCATGTGTGGCATTTATTTTTTCTTTTGCTTTTCTTTCTCTTTTCATCTTTGAGACCTTTTATGGTTTTTTTTTCTTTTTTTTTTTTTTCAAAAATTACCCTCCAGTGTAGAGGGTGATCCTTAGTTAGGGTTCTTCAAAAAAAAAATCATAACAGGCTTAAATGGGTAGCAATAAATGGTTTTTCGAATGGTAAAAGAAAGATGGTCATTTTTCATCTCAATTGTGAATACCTTTCTTGAACATCATCTATTGAACAAAGCTCATTAATCTGTATAAAAGATTACACATCTTCAAGACATATCTATTTCACCTCTGGTAACAGCTTACTTTTTGCTCAAATCATCTCCTCACATTGACGTGGATGAGTTCTCAAAATTAAATCCCAGAATTATTGTTATCATTGTCTAAATATTCATCATCTGAAATCTAAGAAAGGGAGTATAAAGTTATGAAAGGTAACAAAGAATGGAGTAATGGTCAAGTGAAAGAGAAAAATGTAATGAAATGCATTGACTTGCCTTTATTAAAATGATAACAAGTGAAGTCATATTGCAAAAAAAAATCTAACATTGTTTGAAAAGAAATCCCAAAATGACAGAAGAAACCTTCAACCAGCCTTATCTCCATTGACATCTTGCCCCTCAATTCATTGTGAATCTCCGGATCCTTTCTGTTCTTGACTTTCGTTCAGTACACTAACATTAGGTGCTGTTGCTTTTCCTTGATCAAAACTTACCATTCCATCATTGATCAACCGTTGCACCTTATACTTTAAAGCAGTGCAATTTTCAGTAGAATGGCCAGTAATTCCATAATGATAGTCACAACGAGCTGTAGGATCGTACCACTTTGGATAGGGTGGTTTAAGTGGTTCCACATGGCTGGGGGCAATCAAATGGCTATTATAGAGTTCTCGATATAACTCTGTATAAGTCATAGGGATTGGATCAAATACAGGTTTTTCTCGAGTAGTCCGTTGTTCTCGTGAGCCACTTGTTGGGTTAGTAGGACAAATTTGGGTTCTTACAGGAGCTTGAATGTTAAGGCGGTAAGTGGATGAATAAGATGGTTGTGGGGCTAGCTGGTATGGGTAGGATGAGGCATTATTCACAGCAGGATAGTATGGAGAGTAACCTTGGGATGAATAGGGTTGATAACCCCTGAATTGTTATCTATCAAAGCTCACAGCTTGAGTTTCAGCTTCTTTCTTTTCTGATGCCTTTTTGGTTTCTCCTCCTTTCAACTTATCATTTTTTATGGCACTTTCAATAATTTCTCCAGAAATCACCATGTCGGCAAAATTCTTTGTTGCATTCCCTATCATCTTTTCATAATAGGGAGGCTTCAAAGTACTGACAAATAACACTGTAGTTTCTTTCTCAGTCAAAGGAGGTTGTACTTGAGAAGCAATATCCCTCCACCTCTGGGCATACTCTTTAAAAGACTCATTTGACTTTTTCTCTAGATTTTGTAAAGATAAACGATCAGGAGCCAAATCGATAATGTGTCGATATTGGCTGATGAAGTCATGAGCCATATCGCTCCAGGAGCGAATGTGGGTTCTATCCAACTGAACATACCACCTGGCAGCAGAACCAGTAAGACTATCCTGGAAGACATGCATCAAGAGTTTTTCATCATGTGCATGAGCTGCCATCTTCTTGCAATACATGGTGATGTGGGTTTTAGGGCACTTTGTACCGTCATATTTTTTAAATTTCGGTACTTTGAATTTATAGGGGATAACCACATCAGGAACTAGGCAGAGCCCAGCAGCATCAACTGACCCATAAAAGCTAAATCCTTCTACAGCCCGTAGCCTCTGCTCTAGCATGCTAATCTTAGAACTTTCCTCAGCCTCTACTCTCATCTTTTCCTTATCCTTCTCTTTTAAATCATCTAGATCAGAAATTGGTTCTACTACTTTTTCAGTGAATACAAGATTTATATAGCTATTATACTGCCCGAGGTTGAAAGCTGATGACATTCCAGGATAAGCGAAATATTATGGCGGGACCTCTTGGGCAGACTGGGCTTGAGGTGGGCCAAAACCTGAAAAGTATAAAGGGTCAGCCACTTCTTGTTGGCTTGTACTTTCTTCAACTCTTTTTCCTTTATTCATATTATTGAGGGCCTCCAGAATCTTGCTTAGTTCACTTTCAATCTTCTCCTGAGCTTTTTCTAGCTTTTCAAATCTATGAAAACTTTTTTCTTCTATTTGCCTTGCTCTGGATCTTGTGTTGTATGGATGAGCAGGGTTTTCGCTAGATGGAGCTATCCTCGGACCTTGAGTACCATACTTATGATTAGAAATGTTATGTTGTGCCTTATGGATGATGCTTTGATACACAAATGAAATGTACATTTTTCTGAATGAAATCTAGTATGAAATGAATGTAAATGATTGTGTTGAAACATGATCATGAAAAGAATACAAATGCATACAATCAGACAAACAACATAGTTAGTTCCGTGGATGAAACGTAAGTGATGTTGATGCATAATGTCACATATGATAAAAATAATACACAAAGTTAAACAATCAAAATGATTAGACAAACACTCTTTTGTGTCCTAATTTAAGGGTATATCTATCATTGGGTAGAAAGGGCTCTATCTTAGGTGTAGGCACTCTTAAGGTTCACTATATGTGGTTTAAGGTCAAAGCCTAAAGGTTCTCAAATTGTTCCTTACATCTTTGTCCATCACAGACTAGTAAGGCACCTTAATCCTCACCCATTACAGGCTACAAGCGGAAAAAGTTCAATTTGAGTGGGAGTATTTCGCTAGCCACTGCGGAGGTATTAGACCTCACGAAAGCAATAGGTACTTTACTCCCTCCTAGAAGGACAGAGCTCGGGTATAGAGCTCATATTATGCACATGCATATGAATGACATAATTAACAAGGTAACTAAAACATGAATGAATAACAACACATATATACAACAAGGTTCAATTTCATTTGGCTTTTGGATAACACAAATTATTTGCTGGCCTGACTCTCAAGGTCCCCAGTGGAGTCGCCAAGCTGTCATAACGTCTAGATCCGGGGATCTATCGCTAGACATTGACTTTAGGGAGTCGCCACCAATCTTTTTTGTCTAGGTGCGATTGGCCACCTAAGGAATCTGTCCTTTCAGGGAACACCTAAGCTTAAGGGTCCCTAAAAGAATAGGTTCAGGTCTGCTAACCAGAACAGAGTTCGGGTGTTCGGTTACATGTGAGGAAGGTTATAGCACCCTCACAACGCCCATCAAAAGATGGTACCAGCTTAAATTTGTATTATCCAAAAGCCTTAAAATTTTACCAAATAATTAATTATTGGAAATTATTCTCAATTGACTCTAATACTTTTAGCAGAAAATTGAAAAAATTCCCTCACCTCAGGAGTATGCAAGAAAAACTACTGTTTCACTTACAGAGGCTCCGTCGTCGGATTATTTAAAAGAAAAAAACAAAATCAAAATTAAGATAGAAAGGAATGAAAGAATGATTTTTTTTTGTATGGAAAATTGATACTTTCAACTTTTTCCCAAAAATATTTTTTGGAAATTTCGATTTTCAAGGAAAATTGATACTTTCAACTTTTCCTCAAAAACCCTTTTTTTGAAAATTTATTTCTAAGGAGAATTGATACTTTCAACTTTTCCCCAAAAATATTTTTTTTGAAATTTTGATTTTCAAGGAAAATTGATACTTTCAACTTTTCCCCAAAAATTTTTTTTTTTTGAAATTTATTTTTCTTTTAAGGAAAATTGATACTTTCAACTTTTCCCTAAAAATATTTTTTTTTTGAAATTTATTTCTGAGAAAAATTGATACTTTCAACTTTTCCCCAAAAATATTTTTTGAAAATTTGTTTCTAAGGAAAATTGATACTTTCAACTTTTCCCTAAAAATATTTTTTTTTGAAATTTATTTCTGAGGAAAATTGATACTTTCAACTTTTTCGCAATAATATTTTTTGGAAATTTATTTCTAAGGAAAATTGATACTTTCAACTTTTCCCCAAAAATATATTTTTTTGAAATTTTTTATTTTTATTTAAAGAAAATAAAATAATAAATAATAAATAAAAATAAATAAAAAAGAATATTACATAAACCTAATTTAATAAATAAAAAATAAAATAAATAAATAAACAAAGAAAAAAAAAAAAAACCTGGAGCGGCTCGGATCGCGGCTCGGCTCAAGGCAGGGAAACGGCTCGGGGGAGCGGCTTGGCGGCTTGGTTCGACTCGGCTCGGCTCGGAGGGGGCTGGCACGCGCTGGTCAGAAAACGGGTCGACGCCCGGGTCGGGTCGGGTTCGACAAAACGCGCGGATCCTCTGGGTTACTTAAGGCCAAAACGACGTCGTTTTAAGAGGGTGTAAAAGGTACTTCCCTCTGTTTTTCGACAGAACCCTTCTCCTCTCTCTCTCTCTTCTTCCTTTTTCCTCTCCCTTCTCTCTAAAGACTGAAGAACACCGGTGGAATTTCCGTCGGATTCTGAAAAAAGTCATCGGATTCTGGAAATTTCACCGGAAGTTGGCCGGAAGATCACCGGTTTCTGGGATTCTTCACCGGAAACTGGGTTGGTCGCCGGAAACTTCAAGGTTGGCCGAAATTTTCGTCGAAAAATTCAAACTTCGTCGGAATTTGCGCCGGAATCTGGAAATTTCCTAGAAATTTCCAGAAAAAATTTTCGCCAAAAAATTTCTAAAAAATTTTTCTCACTCCCAGAACACTCCTAAACTTTTCTTAGCTTCCTATACGCCCCCTTTTCTCTCAAATCAGTAGCTTTACTTACTGTTTTCTGTGTGTTTCATTCTGTTCCAGGAGGTGCTTTATATAGGGATTGATCAGGAGTTTCTGATCAATCCCAATTCCCCTTTGGACGGGAATTCAATCTTTGAATCCAGTCTGGACTCTTCTGATTGAATTCCCACTCCCAGTGGGATTCTTCAACTTTCAATCCTAGCCCTCCAAAATAAAAATCAAAATAAAAAAAAAACTAGATAATTAGAGAAGATAAATCAACAGATATTATAGGATAAATAAAATAATAATAAAAAAAATATATCAGATATATAATTAGATAAGTAAAAATACAAAAATGAATAAAATAAAAAAGATAAAATATATATATACATATTAGTAATAATACATAAATATTAACAAAAAATAAATAAATATATATATACATATATTAATACATAATAATAATAATAAATAATACAATACAAAAAAAAAAGAAAAGAAAAAAAATACAAAATAAAATTAAATTGGACTTACTCATTTGGACCAGGCCCAATTGATCTGAACCTGGACCCAATTGGATGTCTACAAATAACATCAAACTGTGGAGAAAAACCTAGCTATCCATTTATCAAAACAAATGGATTACATTGACTTCACCTACAAATCACCATCAAGCATTAATTCCATCTTTTTCTAATTCACAACCAAATCATGATATCTAACACTTTTAGTAAATTTCATAAGTTTTGATGTTCAATGTATGTTTTTCTTTTTTTTTTAACCATTAAGGAATGCCTTTTCAGTTCACGAAACCCATTTGCATTAAACAAAGATATTGTTAAGGTGATTTACCCTTAAAAAGGAAAGAAAACTCTTCAAAGAATTATTGTAGGATACTTTCTATTACATTTGCCTAATTATAAGGTGCCTACAAGACCAAATTCCAAGTTGGATTAACATTTTTAAATATCAAATCTGTCCAAGCCCGAACAATTTTGATTGGCTTATTTAATAAAAAAATTATGTTCTTTATACCCAACTTCCTTTCTTCATACCTCATTATTATTAATATCCAATTTTTTACTCAACACATACTAAATCCAAAACATAATTTTGCCAAAAACCCAAACACCTCCTCTCCTCACACCCCAACTCTTCTCTCTTTCTAACCAAAAACCTAAAAAGTTTTATGTCCCAATCCAGCCACATTCAAAAAAATTTTACCCATTTGAAGTTAAAAGAAATAAAAAAAAAGATAAATAGTTTGTCCTTTCTATTTTGTTATTTGATTTCATGTTTAATTTTATAAGATTTCATGTTGAAATATTTGAATACAATTTGAAATTCTTAAAAATGAATATTTGAAAGTTTTTAAAGATTTTTTTAAATAAATGTTCAAACACTTATAAAGATTTTTTAAAGTCCAAGATTTTTGAAAACCTTTAAGAGCTTACGAAAATATATTTTTGAAATGGAGTGTGAAAGATTAAAAAGTAATTCACTAATGAATATTTAAGTAATTTCATTAAGAATTAAATTTTTAGAATATATTGAGAAGAAGTTTTTCAAGTAGCAACACTCTTTAATAAAAGAAATCTGATTAAATTGGATCAAGTTCACAGGCCAGGCTGCACATCTGGCCCATTGATAGGGCAAATCATAAGTCCAATTGTTTCAAAAATATAAACCTATAATGGACGTGAATAAAACTGAAGTCGTAATAAGTAAATAGGGAGACCTACCCGAAGTGGGTGGGATTCAGTCATCGATTAAAAGATGACATTAATCTGGTTTCTTATACCACTCACAAATAAGTAGAGAATGAGTCGTACGCAGCCACTTCAAGATGCCACTAAAACTAGGTAGCTCAAAGATTGGTTCAGGTGGTCTTGGGGGCAGAATCACCTGACTCAAAACATACTAGGAGATGAACACATAAAAGCAAAGATTGGGACAACTCAAAAGGGCTTGTAAGTATCATCAGAAAGATTCTATTAGCCCCATATGATTTATCACCATTCAACCAAGGCCACTTACCATTAGACCTTAGCACATTATGCCAAGTTTTATACAGGGCACAATGGCTACTCCAGTTGAGGGCATATTTGATCTCAGGTGCATCATCTGGGTGCACTAGTTTCCATAAAGAATCCCATTATGGTTCTTCCCTATTCCAAATGATCTATGGGTAGAGAATAGAATAAAAAGACCGATAAGAGTTACCAAGGCATTCAAAGTCGAATGGGAAATGCCTTCCCACCATGACTGACACAGATGCAGCGACTCTATATTTCAATCCTATACACTCAGAACAGTTAAATTCTACTTCTCACAACAATTATGATAATCAAAATATAAAGGTCTCATTTAGAAAATTTGGAAAGCCAAGATATCTATTAGCATCCATCAGCTCACAAGCTTTGAAAGGCATAGTCTCCATATCAAGATGACACAACAACATCATCCTTTCCATAGATACGCCGAAGTTCACGGCCGGCAGCTTGATATGATGCTAAGAAAAGGAAAGAATTTGAGTGAGAGAATTTACAAAATGGACCTTTCAGGTAAGCATCGGGTCAGTCAACTAAAACAACCTCATTACCTTTCCAGATGTGAAAGTTCTTTTGATTGATTTGAGACCCTGTCACATTTTGAATTACATCAAAAAGCATCTCCTGTGGAGTGTTCTTGAGCTCTTGAACAACTGCATAGATGGTCTTTCCATTCTCAAAGTAAATGTGATTGTTGGGGTGCTTGGTCTTGCAATTAGCATGGCGCTCAAACTCATATGCATTCAAAGCCTGCATAATAAATTTTGTACAATAAGGCAATGACACTCAGATTTAATAATCTTGTTCTCTTCTCATTACTCTGTAGCTGGGAAAAGAAGAAGGGAGAGGTTGAAATCTCACAAGGAGGCTCAAAAGCACTGTTACTATTTGAGTTGCTTACTTTTTCAAACTTGCACTCCTTGCAGCCACACATATACCCAGTCCCTTGTATATATCCTTTAAGGTTTTTCTGCCAAGAAAAAGGTTAACCTTCGATAAGTGAAATTTCATTGGTGAAAAGTTAAGCATAGGTAATAACTCACCTCCCGCGACCAGGAAACATACTTCACAGCAACCCCATCAAGCATACCAGTTGATAACAAACTTTTGACATTGGAAGGGAAATTGTTGGGAGAAACCTTATTAGCTGCCTTTGGTTCTTTATGCTTTCGACTGGTATCAATTCTAGAATTACTTTTAGGTGAACTATTTACATTTGAATCTGGATTTGACTCAACTAACTGTTGCTGGCTAGGCACTTCTGGAGCTTGTTCTGAATTCTGATTATTCATCAATAAGTCATAGCCACTAATAATACTGCCAGAGGGATTTGTCTCAGATTCATCATGGAAGACCCCAAAAGATATGGTATTGTTCTCACCCTTGTTGTAGTTTTGATGCATATATAAGACACAGGACTCTCGTTTGTCTTGTGTAGGAGCCATTGCTGTGATGTTATAATCTGCCTTATGATAGGATGGTTCCATTGGCATGACATTATCATCTTCCATATCAAAAGAGGGCGCCATTGAAATAAGATTCTCATTTGGTTTACCATATGCAGAGGCCATTGAAATGAAATTTTCCTGCCCCTTACCATAGGAAGGGCTCAATGAAATTAAATTGGCATCTCCCTTCTCATATGACTGACCGGTTGAAATAAAATTGCCATCCTCCTTGTCAAAGGGCTGACCCATTGACAAGATACTCTCATTTCCTTTGCTGTAATTGTGCCCCACTGATATGAAGTCGCCATCTCTCTTGTTAAAGGTGTGCCTCATTGAAATAAAATTGCCATCTGCCTTTGTAAATGTGGGGCCCATTGAGATGGTATTCTCATTCCCACTACCATATGTTGGGCCCAGCGATATAGCATTGTTACCACTTTTACTGTAAACAGTAGACATTGAAACTGTGCTAATAATTCCTCTACTATGTGGGTGTCCTATTGACACTGGCATGCCATTGTTGGAATCCTTAACTTGATTGACTTTAACTTTCCTTATTCCACCAAAACTAAGACTAGAAGAGGGATCTTCAATGGCATGAGACTTAGACAAACCCGCAGATGAACTATTACCATATTGATCCTCAAAATCCTTTCTTCCCATATTCATATTTCCACTGTCAACGGAAGAAATATTCCTATCAACCAAGTTGACAGTTCGCATGGGCTCAGATCGAAATAGACAGTCACTGAATTGGCCAGAAACTGACTGAAAACTGGAAGCAGTGTGCCAAGGAGAAACATTGATGTCTGCAATTCCTGAAACCGGTCGGCTGTTAACTGATTCTATTGCTTGCTTCTTGTTGCTGAAAAATTCTGGTGCAGCAGCATCCATGAACCACTGATGACCACGCTTTGGTTCAGATCTTGAAGAATTATTGTAACCCATCTCTCCATTAGTTAGAAACGCACCATCTCTTGGCGTCCAGATACTTTTTTGCTGGAAAGACTGCCCAAAATCAATAATACAAAGAATCAAAGTGGGAACATTTGTTATCGTATGACAACAAGAGTAACTGAAGAGTGAGAAATAAGAACCCTATCACATCACAAAAATCAAACCCAAAGAAATCATGTCATCAGAAAATTAAGAGAAAAATAAAGATAGGATGTATATCAAGCACAGAATTTTGCATGCTAAGATCAGTAAGAGATACAATATATCTCTGGAAAACTGGATAAATGATAGATTCATCTGAGGGTTTTTAAAATCAGTCGTATGAATTAGCTGCTAAATAAACATAGGAATTCCAAGAAAACAAATACTCAAGGTTAAAACCAAAATTTTCATTTTTATACTTACATGAACCAAATTGAATTCCAATCAATGTGCTAGTCTAAGCAGGAATAATAAATTTTCCAGTTTCTTTCAGATCCTAATGAAACTCAGAAAAGAAACCCTTGGAAACATTCCCACTCTTAGATGTTAACAATATTACTCACTTAGATAGCTCATTGTCCAGGACTGCTTATAATGAGATTAATTATAAACAAATTAGCTTATCAGGGATGTTTCTAGAAATCTAGAGACATATCATGGCATTTAAAATCTTCAAAGAGTTACATAAATGATACATGCATGAAAATGAAGGGAGAAATTTTTTGCACGAAGCAGCCAATGAACTTGCCTTTCACAGCTACAGCCTATTCAACTTCTTAAGGTTCTAAAACTTCCCTTTTATTTCTCGCTATATGGACCAAATGTTGCCTGATATGAGCAATTTTTTAAAAGCTGATAATAATCAGACCACGAGATACATTTAGAGTAAGTGTCAACACAATCTGGACCAAAAATTAAATTTTTACGGCATTAAAGTTGCAACAAGCCTAACCAAAATTCTCTTAAGATAAATATAAAGAGGCTAACTATACATTAATTCCATTGGTAAATTTATTGATATAAAGACAACTTTAGATTCATATAGGTTCTTGCAGGATCAAGTTTTCATCAGAGTATTTGGATCATGTGTATGACATCCAAATGAGTAGGATAAAATAATACTAATAAAAATTCTGTAGTAATGGAAAACTAAATAGTACAAATAAACTACCTTACAAGATAGAAACTCATTACATAATCCTGCAACATTCAAATAGTTACTTCTTTTTGCTTTTTCTTTTTATCTTAACATGTAATCTAAATAAGGCAGTAAAGGGATACAAGGAAAGTTCAAGAATAATCCGTATCAGACTAGTAGCCCAAATAGAAGCAGCTTGGAGTTATCAACCAAACAAATTTTTGTTCTTTCATGGCTAGAAGCTTGTGCATATTGATGAAGACGAAATAATGAAAAGTATTTACCAAAAGAATGATACGTGTTAATACCATAATGGTTTTACTTCTACAGATTATGAATATATATACCACATCATAGAATTGAAATGAGAACCATCTGAAGTTTTGAAAAGCATGTGCAAACCTACAAAATGTCGATGTGTTTATATAAGTTATTGTATCTATACATTTTTCTGATGATCAATAAAATGGTAAAAGAAAAAGATCATTTTTGTTGTTTGGTCAAGGAAGAAAAAATTTTTATTTATACATTTTCCTGACATTTTAATGAGATGTATGGATCTGTACCCTACTTTTAAACTCTTTTAGGCCAAGTTTACAAGTCCAAAACTTTAAGCAAAAGGCAAGTAAACCATTTAGAAATACCCATTTAGGAAAACCATACTAGGGTCCATGCATTATTGTTAGTTAATGTATGGTTTCCATGGAGTCAAAAGAAAATCCAAGTTCTTTCCACCTCAAAATTTGAAGAACGAGTGAGCTAAAAAATTCAGTTGACATAACAAAGGAATTAATCATTTAGAAGGATCTCCTTTCTTTGTTTATTAGAGTACTTTTTTTGCTTTAAATCATTATAAATTAGATCTTGTTCTCATCAATATGAATTAGATAATGTTAAAGTCTATGGTAACCACAAAAATCTTTTACATGAAAAATTCTCAAAAGGAAATGTGTCTTTTCTGTTTTAGAATGATATTACCCACCTTAAACGGCCAATTGACTCTCACACCATTATTTAATGCATATCAAAAGGGAAATATACAGAAAAAAACCAACAGCTGGTAAATAAAAGCAGTTTCGATCAGCATATCAATCACGTGTCTAAAATTGCTAGTCAAAAAGTTCCAAAATTGTTTAACCTAATATATATCACCATGTCTACATATCCAAGGCCTGTAACCATCAGCACTGCTTTCATTAAGAATTCAAATTTCTCATGTTTCAACATGATGAAACCTAACATAAAATCACCAAATACATATATCTAAGGCACATGATCATCTTGTTTAGTCGTTTACTTTCATTAAGATATTTAAATTCCTTGAACTTCTGACATCAATGAACTTAGCATAAATCACCATATTTGTATATCCAAGTCATGTAGTCATTGCAATTACTTTTATTAAGAACTTTAAATTCCTTAATTCCGACATAATGGAACCTCACATAATTCACCTCATCTTCATATCTAAGGCACATAATCATCATGATTACTTTAATTTACACTTTTAAGCTTAGGAAACTAACATAAATCAGCAATATTAGTATGGCTATGTTTATTAGGACATTTGAATTCCTCAAAGCTACTAAGTAACAGAACCTTACATTAATCATCATATCTGCATCTCTAAGACATGTTATCAGCACCGAATACCTTCCTCAAGGCATTTAAATTCCTTATAGCTCCGAAATAATGGAATCTAACATTAATCATCATAACATCATACCTAAGGCATGTGATAATCATGATAAATATTACTCATACATTCAAATTCTTCAAAGTTCCAACACAATGGAACCAAATATAAATCACCATAATTGTATATCTAAGGCAAGAGATCATCATGATTATTGTTATTAAAACATTTAAATTCCTCAAAGCTCCAATATAATGGAACCTGACATAAATCACCATATATGTATATCTAAAGCACATAATCGTATTGATTACATTTATTTATACATTTAAATATTTCATACCAAACCTTTAACTGTAAATCCAAAAATACCATTTAACTAACAATATTCGACCTAGTGAGGCAAAATTATAAATATTCCATATAAACACTTTAATTGATTCAAACAAAAATAAAATCAAACAATCAGTACCGATCCAAGTACACCAAACAAACAATGAAATATTCAAACAAACACTCATAACAAATGACCAAAAAAAAAAAAAAAAAGAGGAAAAAGAAATTCAAAATCATTAACAAGAAAGAGCCAAAACTTAAACAAAACATTTGCATGCAATGAAAAGAGCTTCAGTATGTGTTGCGATCATACCATATCTCGCCAACCTTTCAACTTAATGAGCCAGTGAGTCACTCACTTGCGATTAAACTCGCCTTCACTCAATCAAAAAACAAGCTTTTTCACCCTCCAAAACCCCTTAAGAAGATCAAAGGACAAATTAACCAATTAATCAAATAAATCGAATTTTAATCACAAATTTTACATGCATTTATCGAAAAATTAAACATTTTTTATTTAAAAAAAAAAAACTTCAGCAGATTTTCTTCGTTTTTCTCTGTATTTTACATGGGAGAATTTAAACAGGCTTTTCCAAGCAATGGTGCCAACAAAAACCCTAGAAAGTAAAATAAATGAGAGGTATAAAGTTAATACCTTTTCCGGAATGATGGCCCGTTAGACTTCCCGGCTAGCACTCGCCCGCGAAATTCAACCAAAAAAAAATTTTTTTCTTTAATTCTTTGAAGTGAAAGTAGTTGTACTAGATACACTAGAAAAGCAACTCAGCTTTCGAACCTTTAAATAGGAAGGAGAAAATGTGTAAGCTGCACAGTCGTAGTATTTTCCATTTTTGGACTTCTTAATCCATAGCGTACACGTGGCGCTAATAGTGATAGAGGGTCCCATTTGAGAATGAGGTGTATCTTGACCGTTAAATTTGGTTACCAAAGTTAAGTTGGCTTTGTATGGAAACCTATTGAAGTTCTGAAAAGGCTAATTCTATACAAAGACAATTTTTCACGTGGCAGCTTTTGATAGGTCTGCATGTGGTGCTGTTTTTGGAGGGGGAAATTATCTGTGGTGTGAGAATAGGGAAAGATGGTGTGGATATGTACACGTGTACCAATTTCATTTCATGTCATCCAATTTCTTAATTTTTGTTGATGCGTCGAATTCCTTTTATTTATTTATTTTTTTTAGAAAGCCATGGGGAAGACAAGAGTTGGTAGACTCTGTGGGTGGGCAAGTAGCAAATTCACTAGAATTCATACCGGGTTTTGCCCGCCTCCTGGCCTCTTCATCTATATATATATTTTTTTTCATCCATCTACTTTTTTATCTTTCATCATCTTAACGTTTAATTTTGAAAAAATCAAATAATATTATATTAGAATTTTTTTTCAAATGTATATATATGTATATGAAAGAAATATTATTAAAAATAATTTATAAAGTTATAAATTTATTAATTCATAAGCAAATATGTTAACAAAAACAATACATGAAATAAATATGAAATTGTGAATGATTTAAAACATAAAAACCATTTGTTAAATTAATTTAAAATAAGACACAAATATATAAATTAATATTTTATACGACATATATTCATGAATTATCATATTTTAATAGCTCAAGAAAATTTTCTATAAAACTTATTTTATTAATCTTTCTCTAGCTTATATCACTCGAAATTTAGAATATTTTTATTTGAATATCATTAGATGGTTTAACTAAATCATTTGAGGATAAACCATTCCCATCGGGATCAAAATTTTCTAAATTCATTAATTCCATTAACAAACACCTAATGTTATTTGGCGATTATAAAATTTTTACGAGCCAAGGCCTCCTCCTCAAGCATGTGTTAGGATCCCCTTCTGTCCTTCAAATCTTTCTTTAACTTTTTTTACTTTGATTCTTTCAATTTTATTTCGTTTTCATTTTTCATATCTCAACTCATTCAACCATCATTTATTTCAAAATATCAAAAATATCCTCAATAACTCACAAAATATATTTTTTTCCTTTCCCCTATACAGTTAGCGTTCATGCAAGTGGTTATATGAACAGTTTTTTGTCGAGAATTTTACATGGATATTAGGGGTTAAATTTGTTTTTTTTTTTTTTTTGTCTGTAAATTTTCATAATTATCTTTAAGAAACAAAAAAAAAATTCATTTCTTGTCTTGAAACGGACACTTGTCAGTATTTTCTTGGTTAAAAAATTATCTAGATTTTCTAAAATTTCATAATTATCCTTAATGAACAAAAAAATTTCTTTACTGTCTTGAAAAAGACACGTATTTTGCTGATATTATGTTGTATATAGATGTTAGATAGTGCTATCTATCTTTAAGTAAATTGTTTTTCATACTTTCATAAATACTTGGGACAATTTGCCAAATGGGATCTCAGAAGATTGGAATTTTTTTTTAACCTTATTTGTGCTAATATTTGCTATACGATATAATTCAAGAGAAATTTTTTTTCAATCATGATTTCATTTTTATGAGGAATGTTTTGAGAATAAAATTCTAAATACATCATATTAATGTGAAAAAATACATCTTTAAAATCATCTAATAAAAAGATTAAGGTCTAAAATCTGAAAAATCCTTAATTTTATTGCCAAAATTATATACTATCCATTCATAAATATTTAATCAAGCATGAAACATTACAAACTGTTTTGAATTTTAAATCTTAAGGTTTACAATTAAAATGGTTTGACTCATATCATTCATATGTACAGGAGATGAGCATAGAAGAGTCCCCCCCCCCCCCCAAAAAAAAAAAAAATTGAAAACCTATAAGTTGGGTATATATTTAGATTAAATAAATTGAAAACTCTTAAATTTCTTGTCTTTATATGGTAATTTTTAAAAAACTTTGTATTTTATCAAGTTAATTCTTTAATTTTTGTTAGAGTGCTCTATAAATTAACTTGTTTTAACCAGTTATGAACAAAAAAATTTTAAGATTTTTTGACACTCGCCCAACGTTTTATCACGAAAGTTGGATTAGTACCACTAAACAAAAGATTGAAAAAACAACATAATATGTAATTTTAAAGTTTCAATTTCATTGAACTTAAAATTTAATCTAAATGGTTCACCCACTTTTCATAAAAAGTAAATTATCCGGTGCTTGCAATTGCCCCTTCCTTATCCCTTAGGTTTTGGTTCTCTTGTAATAATAATAAAAAAAATTAATTCAGTTTCATTCTTTTAAAGATATATTTTATTTTTTGGTTTTGATTAAAAATATATTAATTAACTTTAGAAATTGATTTATTTATATAAATTTTTAGTTTTATCTATGTATTTTTAATTATTTATTTCTGTAATTTAACTTTAACAATTGACTTATATATATTTTGAGTTTTTTACATTTTTATTTATAAGTTGATAAAAGTTACATTATATGAGCTTATTATTTTTTATAAATATATTGCTTGCATAAATATGATGAAACACCTCCTCATGCTGAACTTAATGTTCTTCTTTAATGACAATGATTTGAATGGGTTTGTAATGATTTATGAATGAAAATGAAACGTTCATGGAAGGCAACAAAATTCTATGAAATCCTTTTGGATTTGGATATAAATGCTGCTTTTATGATGATTTAAATCAGTTAGTTGGCCACTTTAAACCCAATTAATGTGAGACCAAAATGCTATGGGTGCAATTAGAACCCCATTATTTTTGACAGATCATGTTCCTCTCTATAAAAGTTCTGTCATTTATTTCAATTGAATGTAATGATTGGCAAAACATTTAATCACCTAGCAATTTAAAATTCAAGCACATAACTTTGAAGAGGCTTAAATAAAAGCATTAAATTTTAGGAAGAAATTTTTCCACATTTGAGTTTAGTATACTGGATTGGATATTGTTTCTTAAATTCAAAGAATGCTAGGTTGTTCCCTTATCAGTTTCCTAAGTATACATGAAGTTAATGCTGAGTTACAAGTGTTTTAAATACCCAAAATGAGAAAAATATATATATCAATGTTGAAAATAGGATTCCAATCTTACAAGCTAGCTAGTATCATGTTTTAGGTGCTCTTAGAATAAAATGCAAGGATCAAATTATGAAATCAGTCCATGTATAATAATATTTTTTTTTGAAAGAAAACACATTCTAATTAGCCCATGTATAAATAATGATTTGAACAAATATAAGTCATGTACTATTCAAAATTTGAAATTTCAATCCAAAATATGACATTTAGAACTTCACTTTTCATACTAAATTTCTCGTTCGTTTTTCGTTCTCTTTCTTTCTTTTTTTTTTTTTTTTTTTTTTGTAATTTTGCTTTTGATCTTTCGCTTCCAGCTCACGACTCATGAGAACCATTATTTAGCCAAGATCTTGGAGAATTTGCCAGGGTCTCAACCTTTTCATCAAGCATTGATTCCAAAATTGATGCCTATAAAACAAAAATTATACTTACTACTACTCATGTATTTTGATAACATTACATATTATTGTATTGATTGCGATAGATGACATTGCATTTTATGTGCTTCGAACTTTTAAATAAGTATTTTAATAACTTTTTTTAAGAAAATATTTAAATAACTTTTTTTGTTAGCATTTTTGTTACTGACATTAAAGACATTTTCATTAAAGTCTTTTCAGTCTCGTATTAATTTAATTGTTAAAATGCTATTAATTTGAAAAATAATCTTGTATATTTTACATCAATTCTACTTTTATTGAAAACTCTAATCATGATTAATTTTTATGTTTACCTAACATTTACAAAAAATATATATATACACTTTAATATTAAATTTATATTAAATAGTTTTATTCAATTTAAACTAATATTTAAATATTGCAACAATCTCGTTTCTAAATTTTAAATAAATGTACATTTACATAAATTTTTTTCTTAAAAATTAAATAAAATGAAATAATATATTGATTGCATGAAGAGAAGTCAAATATAGATGTAAGAAATATCTGATGTATATAGAAGTGGGGGTTGGGCAAAGAATTTCTGGAGGAAAAGGTAGTGACAGGTTGAGGCATTTCCTGCCCAACCACCGCTTTGTTGCCATCCTTCTTCTAAACTTCAATGGCTTTTCAGGAAATCACAAGTACAAATTCTCAAGAGTGTTGATCATTATTTTCCACCAATACCTCATTTCTTACCCCTAGAGTGAAGGACTTGAGCAAAGAGCTTGCATAAGAATAAAAAAGAATAAAACAAAACCAATCATATAATTTTTTTTTTTTTATAATTCCAATCATGATAAGTAAATGATTTTGTGCATATATATTCATGATAAGACAGAATAACATGACAATTTGTTTTTATTTTTTAAATTGACAAATAAAAGAAAGTTAGTTATAGCTAGTTAAAAAGCATGAAATACTTTCAAAATAGAAACCATAATTTTTTTTATTGATATTTTTTTAATTTCTTCACTTCCTTTTATCGTTTGAATGTAACAAGAAAAGCTTGCTATCCTAAATAGAATGTAATTTTTTTTATACATTTATATTGAGATTTACGAGTTTCGATTTGTATATATAAAAATATATACATTCTTCTTCATTTCATAAATTTTATATTTTCCATCACATTATTCGAAATTTACACCTTCAAACAATCACTTCAAATTCAAATTTTTAGGTGTCATTTTGGAGAATAATCATTGAAATGGTATTTTAAACATAATGTTTTTTCAAGATAAATGTCTTTAACAAGTTGTCATCCTTTTAGAATGGAGAAGAGTGCAATTTATTAGGAATAAAAATGATTTTGTAAACATGAAGATCTTCTATTCTTAACGTGGAAGAAGACAATCCGCCAAAACAAGAAGCCCAAAAGGCTGGCAGTCCACAGCTGATTCCACAAAAGAAATGTCAAATCCTGGAAATTAAGAGGCCCAATCTAAAGCCGGTTTCCTGGAGATAATAATATTTGTACTCCAAAATCCTTTATATATATATTTTTGTTATATCATGTGGACAAAATCTTAATACAAGTAAGGAAAAGGGAGAGGTTTGGTTCAAAATTAGACCCTTTATGTTTCCTCAAACTCTTTTTTAACCACTAAACTAAAGGTTCGGGGATATTATATATCAAAGCATAACTTATTTGTATTAAGCAAGATAATTAAATTTTAAGGAATTTGGATTGCCCTTTTTGAGAATGCTTGTATATATATTTTTTTGGAAACATAAATTTAAAAGAATGAATATGAATTAAATTTGCTATTCAAACAATGGGATGAATGTAAATATTAAATAGAAACTAGTAAAGATTCAACTTATTTATATATTTGTTAATTTTTAACCTTGACATTTTGTTTGTAAGGGAGAAAGAGAGACAAAGAAAATGATAAAGGAGGGTTTTTTTCTTTTTCTTTTTCCTTTTGTTGGTTGGAAAAAAAAACATAGAGGAAATTTTCCATTGAATTAAAAAAGTTTAATCTTAATTTGTTTCCTTACATTTCATTATATTTATTTGTTGTTTTGGATTGAGTATTTAATGTGATATATTATTGAGAGTGACTCACTTTCCATGCATGACGCATGTTTTTCATTTTGGTATATAGTTTCTATCCATTGTTTTAAAACAAAAATAGATGGAAATGAATGGTACTTCTGTATCTTCATTTTCCTTTTGGTTTCCCTTGAGCACTATTTTTTTTTCCCAAAATTTCTAATATAATTTGCCTAACTTCAATTTAGAAACTAAAAATTCCATAGTTTTTATATGTTGGCAAAAGTAAAACTATGAACTAAATACCCATAGAAAGGTTTTTGCTTAACTCTCAAGTTATTCTCTTAATTTGTAAGTAAAACAATTTATTATTCTCATCTACTTTTTACATTTGTATTGATTAAATTTATATTTTAAGATTTGATTTGAGACCATACTATAGTTAAAAGTTAAAAAGTATTAATTGCCACTATATATAAATAAAGTGAACTATAAATTAATATTTTGTCCATCCCAAGAGTTTTTTCTTTTAAATGCAAAATTAATTAGAGTTAAGTATGGCAATTTGAAAAAGGCATAATTCAAATCTTTTTTTTTTCAATGGAAGTGGGAAACTATATATAGAAACATAGTTAACTTAATGTCTCCTCCTAATTTATTTAGTTACCTAAATTTCTTTTGGATTATATTTATATAAAGAGAAGGAGAAGTTCATTGAAGAAGAAAATTCATTTTGAATTAAAAATGAAGCTAGTAAGAAACATGTGCTTCTCCATTTTACTAGCTATGGTGTAATTAATCTACACTATATTAAAGTCTTCACAAAAATGCCAATATTGGCTTTTAATTATAGAAAAAAAAAAAAACAGTAGAT
Organism: Durio zibethinus; assembly: GCF_047325235.1. Lineage (NCBI taxonomy): Eukaryota > Viridiplantae > Streptophyta > Magnoliopsida > Malvales > Malvaceae > Durio > Durio zibethinus. The sequence goes on from NC_143175.1 coordinate 17,890,099, forward strand.
CAACCCCTAGCTAGTTTAATCTTTATAGCAAATGTAACTCTTCATAAAATAAAAAAAATTCAACATTAATAATACACTTTTAATACTTCTCATTTTTTGTACCCCTATTAATTGATTTTAGCTCATTAATAAGCAAAAAAAAAAAAAAAAAAAAAGAACTGAACAAGCTTAATTTTAATCTAGTAGTAATTAGTTAATTCATGTGAAATATATTTATCATAAAATTGTTATGAAGCATCATACTTACATAATGTTGATATTGTAGTAAATCACCAAAATTTTATAATAAGAAAAAATATTGATTTAAAAAGAAACTGAAATATAGTGATGTATATTTATTATATTTTTATCTGTAAATTAATGAACAAATATCAAATAGTAATAGAATAACCCCCCTCTGTCTCAAAAAAAAAAAAAAAAAAAAAAAAGCTATGTAGCTAGGATCAGACAGAAGAGTTTACAAATAACAATCTATTGTTGGAGTTGCCTTGCCAAGCTTGAGCACTTCCAAATCATTCTCCAAAGGAGTCAAGTTCAAATCTAAGCACAAAATCCTTCTGCTATGAGATTTCTTCACAATCGGTGCCATCACTGGCTCGTTAGACAAACTCAAAGCACCATGCTGGTTTTCACTCAAACCACCCCTATGCCTCCTCATATGTCCCCCCAACGCTTGCCCGATCGCGAATTCGACTCCACAAATCGAACACTCATGCGTCTTAGGTTTAGCCGGTGGTTGATTCTCCGTTTCGCCATCTGCTTCCGTCTGCTTAGGCTTCTTATGGCTTGCTCGATGACCTCCTAGAGCCTGAAACGAAGGGAACTGCCGATTACATGTTTTGCACTCGAAAACCCGGCTTGGGATGCTATTGTTCATGGCATCTTCATATTTATTGCCTCCTTGTGAGAGTTGCATCAAACAATTTGCCAAGGCTAAATTATTCTCAACCTCTCTATTCGGAAAACTTCTCTTCATGTTTTTTTTTTTTTTTGGTGTGAAAATATTTGGGTATTTGATTTCTTTTCAGAAGGAAAGCAAGTGAAATGAGATTTTAAAAGGGTAACGTGAGGTTTGGTATATTTATAGGTTGGTTTGGGGAGAGTTAGAAGTTTGACTTTTATATATAGTTTACCTTTTGGAATGACGTTTCTGCCCTTGCCTGCTTGTTTCGCAACGGGAATTTGGGGAATAAAAGAAATTGTCTGCCGTGTGGAGTGTTTGAGTGTGAAATCAGCTAGACTCGTTTACACGTCAGCATGACCGAGTGGCTGAGCCAAGCCTCATGAGTTGAAGCGACTTGGAGTCTTTCTTACAAGTTAGAATCTTCAAGTCTAACTTTCTCAACAAAATTTTGTGACTGCTCACACCCAATGATGTATTTCCACGTGTACCCATAGTTTGTTCAGTGTTTGGTGGCTGTTAGTGGTTTGTTGTAAAATTTTACTTATAATAGGTTCATTTTCATGTGAACGTAAGCGGAGGAAGTTAAGGGTAGAGTTGCATGGTTGGTGACGAAAAATGTGCTGGAATAACCTTTTTTTTTTTTTTTAATTCACTTCTTGTCTTAGGTCTTTGGTACAATGCATATATATATATATGGAAGCTTACCATATATGCCAAAAGGTCTTTTACTTGTAAATTGAGTACATAAACTACATATGAATATTTATATTAAGGAATGACGATTCAAATTCATCTTTTTTTAGAAAAAAAAATTGTACTAATTGTTGAATCAAATACTTGGATGCACATAAATTACATATTACATATTTTTATAGATTATAAATTTTTTAAATAGTTTTCTTTCTTATATCATAAACGATGTAATAAGCATTTAAATTTAAGAATAAGCTTCTTATTCAAAAAATTTTTTTAATTAAAGATGAAAAGGATTTGGATCATACTTTTTGAGTAAGATATATATATGTATTTATTAATGAATTAAAATTTTAAAATATTTAGGTCATGTTTGATACACAAGTTATAATAAAATAAAACAAGATAATATTATAAATAATATTAGATTAAATAATATTATCTTATTTTGTGTTTAATATATACAAAAATTATGATAGAATAATTTATTTATTTGTCTAAATTATCTTTCCTCAATATTTATACAATGTAAATTATTAATATAATTTTTAAAGGCATACTTGGATATGTAAATTTAATCTCATAAATTAAAAATAATTCTCTCCACTTAAGAAAGATCGAATAATCTTATACTAAGAAGATATTAATACTTCTTACAATATTGATTATTCTTTTTAAATACAAATCAAATATGATATATGATGATTATTATCATATCTTATATATCAAATATGATATATGATGATTATTATCATATCTTATCAATAATCTTATATATCAAATATGACTTTAAATGTTTTATATTTTAAGTATTTAAGTTAAAGAGAAATTTCATTTCAAGATAAGATTAGAGTTTATGTATAATTTTTCACTAGCTTCATAGAGTCAAAATAGTTAAAACGTAAATAGTGAAATTATCCAATATGTAAAGTGGTTTCCTTACAAAATCTAAACAATACAACTTGTCAAATTCATCAACTTACTTCTCTATTCTTTCGTCATCGCTTATTAGACCTTTCACTAACAAAATGGAAAAACCAATTAATTCAATTTCACAAGAATCTTCCTCTCTTTTGCCTAAAATTGTCGTCTCAAAAAATCTACCATCTTTGCTTTTACTATTAGCGACGACGTCATCTCGAATTCGTGGGCTTTACTCTAAATACCCGCATTACTTTTGAGCTTAAAAGTACTACTTACGACGTGTCAAAAACTCCAAGGGCAAATCTTTTTACTGACCGTATCCTAAAGACAAAAGTTTTTCTTTGTTGGATATTGTTGAGTTTTTACCTTTAAGCTCATGCAGACTGGTTTTTTTTTTTCCAATAAAAAGGCCCTTAATTTTTTAATTTTATTTCTTAATTTAAGTTTGTTTAATTACTGACTTTTGTTAGAAGGTGCTTTGTAGGAAGAAAAAATGGTTTACATTGCATCTCTAAAAAATTAGGTGGATAATCCATTTTCAAAGTTGGTATGCATCACTTAAAAATAATTTTTTTTTGGAGGGATGACAAAAAACAATTGAGATTATTATTTTTGGAATCATATTACTTAATCACATATATTATTATAATACTTGTCCATATTTTCTTTGTAGAAATAAATGAGGAAAGACAGCAATTCCTTATCAAATTGATTTATATTTAGTAGATTTGTAATTCAAATTTTACTACCTATAATTTTTTTTTTTTTTTATTTTAGATTACGACGTACCCAAAAAATTTATATTTATAACTATGTTAACATGTAAAAGAGTAATTTTTTATTCTCGTAGATCCCTAATTTATGTGCAAGAATGCTTTTTTATCTGGTAAAGTATTTGACTTCTTGTACTAGTGTGTATTTACCATATTAAAACAATTGAAAATTCTATTTTTTTTTCCCCTTCAAAGTCTTAATTCTAGAAGAAAATTGAGAGGTTTTAATTTCCAAATTGCAGTGCCGTGAAGTTCAATATACGGTTTAATCTTTAATTCTTATCCGATATGGTTGCTCTAACTTCCAAGTCTATGTTTACTTAGGCCTCATTGTCTTCAAATTGAACTGCAAAAATTATAGAAAATTTCCTTGTTTCAAGCAATCAAATAAAATAAATTTTAGAAAGTAAAGTAAAATTATTGCTCTTGATGATATGAATAGTTCTTGAATAACGAATGTATACAATGTGTACATACAAAAATCAATTGGAAAAATAAATAATATTACTTATCTCTACCAACGCATATCAGTTTTAGAATTAAATAATATTCTGCTTTTTCTTTGAAGAATTAGAAAATGACTCTCATTGGCATGCAACTAAAGGGTGGCAAAATTTAAAGGTTTTTGCTAAGCTTACTTTTGCTCATAAGATAAGTACTTTTTTTTTATTTGTTTTAATCATAATCAAATATTATATCCATATAATAAACTATTATATTATAATCAAATTATAATCATTAAATAATCAACTAGTAAATTATAATATAATTAAACAATCTAATTCACACATAATAAGACTTAAACTTAATTGTTGACTTTTCTTGTGAAGTTATTGTAAAATGATATACATAATGTATGTGCTGGGTGATGCAAATATATCTAGATAATTCTTCAACATATTGTTACTAAAGAAAAATGATAGGTAGAATGTTGATTAAATCTTTTCTTTTCTTTTTTTTTTTTTGTATTTTACTCAATGATAAGGACATATATATCTCTCAACTCGAAAAGCTAGATTCGAATTAATTCCCTTGCCTTCAAAATAATAAAAGAAACTATAATTTTTCTTTTCTTTATTTAATTAGGAGTGCCAGTTTTCTTTAGAAGTGGTAGATGAAAACTATATATATATATAAAACTAATAGTAATTTGAAGACATCATTTTCTCTTAATTTTGTTTGTAGGATTAATATTTATATTAGCTTTTCTTTATGCCAACTTTCTTTCCCTAAGCGTGCTGGCGATGTCATATCCATATGTAATCTTTTAATTTAGTTATTCTTTTTACTTGGAATTAATCCATAATCTTGGAATCAATTCCATAAAAATGAATGTAGCCATCTTGCATCATATAGCAATGATGCCATTTCCCACTCTAATTCTACCTAAATTTGGAACTTTTGCCCACCTATTTCTTTACTGGTTAAATTCAAAAAGTTAAATATATTTTAGAAATTAAACAATTTCTTACTAGAAGCAAAATTTAATGACAACAACCATATATCTTTGTTTTAAAAAATTAGAATAAGTTAATATATCTAATTGTGACAACTTAATTAATTGGTAAGTCGTTCACCTAAATAGTAAAAATCCTTCTTATGAGTAATTTTTCGTTGACATTAATCTTGAATGTTAGAGTGTAAGATACATTAGAATTCAATAACCTATCTATCTATGATTTTATGTAAAAATTTATAAAATAGTAATAGTTTAATTATCAGAATGTGTTAATAACCCTTAAGATTGTCTAGAAAAAAAATTAAGACCAAAAAACGATATGTTGATAGTCCAGAACTCATATGAAACTAATTCTTCCTCTTCCCCCCCTTCTATGAAACTTCCTAATTAGGTTAAAATAGACTTATAACATTTGTGGGGGTTTGTACAAGTGGCATGACAAGAGGAAAATTGCAATTTTTTTTTTTGGGGGTGGTCACAAAGCTTGACTTTCTTTGTACAACCTTCCACACGTTAAGACCAAATTGCCGTGAGTCATAAGACAGGAAGGAGAAATTTTGATTCGAAAAATTAAGTTGTTTTTAAGTTGATGCATGTAACACAAATGTAGGAAACCAAAATTTCATGTATTTTGGTGGAAATTTCCCTAGCAAAGAGACCCATTCAGCCAAATTTGAGTTTAACTTTTTAAGCCTTTTGGTCAAGTACAAGTGGAGTAGTGCTTCTTTCCTTGTCATTATCATCATTTACTGGACCATTTATTACTTTGAAATATTTTAAATTTGATATTCCATGTTCACGAAATAAATTTGGACACTAACACTATGTTTGGTAAAAGAAAAGAAAAAAAAAAGGGGGAAAGAGAGTACTGGAAAAGTAATATTTGTTTTTTTTCTTCTTTTGTTAGGTAAGAGAAAAATATAAAAAAGAAAAGGAAAATATATGAATTTGTATCTTTTCTTTTTCTTCAAATTTAATCATTTCAAATTGAGAGAAAAACATTCCTTCCACTTCAATTAAATAAGTTATTTACAAATTCTTTATTTTTCATCTTTAACACTAAACACAAGATAAAAAAAAAAAAAAAAAAACTTTTCTTCCTTTTCTTTTTCAATTTTTTCTTTCTTCATCTTCTCCCTTCTCAATATTTCTTTCCTTCCAACCAAATATAATGTAAGTGTTACCATGGCAAGAAGTTGATAGACATATTTTGGTTTTTATTGACAATATGTGTCTTTCCATATTAATAGTCTTTTAGTGATTTTTAGTGGCAACACATGATGCATGTTTTCTTTTTGTGAAAGGAACATATTACAATTAGTGCTACCGAATAAATATACAGTTATATATAAGATAAAAATTGCTTTTCTCATGCTATATCTAAAAATTTAAATAATCAATAATTCAAGTTTGGTTTGATGCTAGTTATGGTTTTTAAAAGATGTGGAAATTTAATTTGAAATTTTTTATATTTAAAAAAATTATTAGCATTTGCTTACCAAGGCATATTAACTTATAGACTTATATATAGTATAATAATTACTAAAATTAGTCTTTTTAGGAACATTATGAGAAAATGTATATTATATAGGTTATCTATGAACCGAATTTTTGTTTAGAGTAGGTGAGTGTCAGACCCTTGTTTATTTGAGCAGGCTAGCCAAAAATTTGTGTATATCATTTATAGCAACTTAAAAGCAATCAAAATAATAATAAGAGATTAACAAAGAAAGCTATCTAGCTAGCTATTTTTATTAGTATTACTATCAATAAATTAGGGTACTCAGCTTGTGTTCAGCATGCATGTATTAATATTAATAATTATTTTTAATATAATTATTAATAAAAGTTTTAATTATAATCGAATATTATATTTATTACTAAATAATCAAACAAATAAATTATTCAATAAATGAGAACATTATTAGATAAACTTAATATAAAATTAAATCAAACCTACACATAATAAAACTTGAACTTATAATCTCAAAATTTTATGGCTTTTTCATTGCTATTAAGCCAAGACATCATTGGCTTAATAATATTCTTCTATTCAATGACTTGAATATATATATATATATATATATATATATATATCTTGAGTTATAATAAACAAAACCAAGAAACCCCTAATCATAATAAAAATTTCTAGGGAAATTTAAAATTTCTTAACAAGTGATGTACCGGGGATAGAAGCTTTTATATTTTCTCAACTGACAATTTGCCGCTTTTAATTTACAGCTGATGTAAAACTTTCTTGAGAAAGATATACTAATTATAATCATATGATAAAGTAGTGTTATTTTATGTTTGTTAAATTTTAAATTTGTTTGTGATTTTATATTTAAATTAATTTACTTCATTTATTGTTAATTAATTTTAAATTAAATACGGAACATCATTGATAATGTCACATTAAATTGACTTCAGTGGCTGGAAACACAGCATTAATTTAAAAATAAGACATTTTATTTTATTCTACTAGCTAGGGGCATCGTTCTATAAATACAAAATTTGCTAGCTACGGGTTTAATTTCAAAATTTCAATGCCGTGTAACTTCAGTTCAACACCTACTTCAATCTTTATCTTTGCTTGCTAACCATGGAAGTCATTTACTCCTTATTATCTTTCTTATCGATATTTTTCAAAGCTAATTCTCTAAATTTTATAAAACGACTCTTAATTACACTTATATAAATTTTTATAGATTAAATTTACACGCGATATAATTGTATGTGAAAATGAAATCACCTAATTTTAAATTGTGGTCACTTAGATGAATAATTTATAGCATTAATCAATCAGAGGTTAGAACTTTTGATTGTTGATTACCCTCCAAGTGAGCTTGACATTCTTTGGCTGAACTGATAGTCAACCTCATGTAGTAATTGTACGAACATAATTTCAGTTTCTTGTTAAAGGAATATGCCAAAACTCGAAGACGACTGCTCATTTTGTCTCTCTACAAAGCTTACTTTGCTCATAAGGTAACATATAAACGAAATAATTATCAATATCCGTTGACTTTATTGGCGACTTTAATTAAAAACAAATTAATTAATAAGCAAGCTGGAAACTTAAATCATTTTCAATGTTAAAATCTTAATTATTTACATTAATCAAAGACTTTGATTACATTAAGCAAAGCCTAATTCACTCAATAGAATTTTGATATAAAAATTTCTCCTTAGTAATTTCTTGGAAAAACCCCTTTATGAGGTTGAAGAGAGGAAAAAAACTACAAGAAAACATGCAATGAGAGACTAATTTCAAGAAAATCTTCACCTTTAATTAGATTTTTATAGGAATGGGCTTACATATGTTGCACATAAATTTATATTTATATTTGGTTTAATACTTACCTTATAGTTTTTCTTATTTTAATTAGTAGATTAATTATAAGGCTCATTGGGTAGCTGAAGAGGTGTGTACAATTTGATTTTTTTTTATTAGAAGGAAAACTTGTTGAATAAAAAAAATTACAAATATATACATAAATATCCACTCACATTTAATTTGGTTTTGATTTTCCATTTAATGCAAAGAGTGCACCCACCTCCTAATTTCTAATTTTGGGATTTTTTTTTATGGTTTTCAAGAGGGAGACAAAGTCCTATTACAAGGGGAGGCTTGAGTCAAAATCAAGCCTTTATGTTTTCTTAAAGGTTTCTGTGACCACTAGATCACGAAGCGGAAGACAATTTTGGGATTTAATATTCTTGTTTTAGAATGCTTGATTTTACAAATATAAATCCACTCATATTTATTTTACAAAACAAAAATATACATAGAGCAAAAGTAAGAGGAGATTGCCGTTACTGGGATTAATGGAAAAGAATGTTCAAAGTACAATAAAAAAGTCTCATTAGATGTGAAAGGAAAGGTTTGGTGATAACAAAAACGGCAGTCTGGTCGCTGCACGCATAACATATTCCGAGGTTTGCTCTTTGGTTGGAATTTTCTTAGTAGTAGATAAAAAAAAATTGGGCCAGTATTTCATTCGGGATTCTCTACCATTTGCAGCCACCAGAGAAAATATATCAAATATGATTTCACATTATATATATATATATATATATAATTACTAAGAAATTTAAATGTGTTTTTCTCATCGATTGGTTTCTTGAAAAAATTGACAAAGAAAATTATGATTTGAAGAATATTTTTACGTACCCTTTATAATTTGAAATGTCTAAAAAGAATTAAATTATTACAAACACTATAATTTCCTATAATAAGTAAGAATAAAAATTACACCCTTTGATTCCATAATTGGTTTATCTAATAAAAAATAATAATAAAATTTAATTAGAGATAGATTGTATATAGTTATGTAGAATCTCTCCACAAATACTAACCTATATATGAAATTTGAATGGGGAAGAAAATACTCCTCTTTTTCTTTCTACCAAAATATTTGTTAATCTACAAAAAATGAGAACTTTGGACCTGAACCTCCTACCATAAGGGTAAAACATTTCTTATTTATTAAGTTTTTTTTTTCAATAAAAAATAGCAAACAAAATCATCGGTTACATATTGAAGTTTGACAATCAAGTCTTAATTTGATTCAATGATTATTTTTGGTTAAAAAAATTGAGTTTGAAATTTCCTTTCTCTGTCGTACGAAAATAAAATTGTGACGTTTGAGCAAAGAAACTTAGTGTAGATGGCAATGAAAGTATAGGCAATGTGGCAGCCGCCCGTGAACATAATGTTTGATTTGTTTATTGTACAAAAACTGTCGTTACCGATGACCCTGCAAAGTTGTTTGATTTTTGACATTTATACGAAGAAAATTCTGAGCATATGCAAACTGAACTAGTGGGCGGTGGCAGTTAGATTAGCAAATATGAAATCTCTCTATTTATTAAAAAAAAGTGACTTAAGAGAGAGACTTAAGTGTAATCAAGAAGTGATGATGTACCAAAAAAAAATGATAAAAAATGAGAAGTCAAAAGAGAGGATTTAAAGTCAGCAATGGGTTCAATACCAGTTAAGACAAGAATTTTCTTTTTTTTTTATTCAATTAAAGTTCAATTTTTAAGAGAAATATTATAAAAATAAATTTTAAATACATCAAATTGATATGAAATAATATATTTTTAAAATTGTTCAAAAGAGAAATTAAGTTTAACTAAAATATGAAAAACATAGATGATTCTATTGACAATATCTGTAGACACCAAATTTGACTACATCATCTGAGTAGGATAATAATTTTAAATACGTTCGGGATTTATTAAATTTATTAGGTTATCGACTCAGGGCTCAATTTTAATTTATTTGGGCCTAGGGCCCAATTCATTTATTGGACTTGAGCCCATTGCTTTTATTTTTATTTTTACTTTTATTTTATTATTTGGTTTTATAATTAAATAATAAAACACAATAACATTGAATAAAATATTTAACTAATTAAACAAAAAACAACAAAAAGATGAAAAAAAGAAAAAAAACAAAACAACAAAAAAGCAATCCCATGTCTTTCATCAACCTTGTACAACATCATTATTCAAGATCTTTCATCTTTTTTTTTCTCAGCATGATTTTTGGATCATAATCCTTTTGCCCTTGCATACTAAAAAAAGAAGTCTTCTATAGGGAAAAAGGCTAGCTCTCACCATCCATGAGAAAAAAAAATCCCTTGCAACTCCCATTCAACCAGCTTCCAAGCCATTGCAAATTAACCCCACTCACTACCTGTGCCTCAATCTAAACTAGCCATTAGCCAACCCACGGTTAAACAATGAAAAACACTACAAAAAAATCAGTCCCACACTCGTGCCACTAACAAGAACCCAACCCTCGACCGAACCACCACCAAGCATCAACCCATAAAAAATGCCCCCTCAACTATCTTCTCGTCACACCATCACCACCTTCACCCTAAAAAAAAATCGTACATGCCAAGCACCAGGAACCACTACCATCTACTGTTTAAAACTCATTTCAAAACTATCAAAGCAACTAGAAATAGCCTAAATCCCGAGCCTCACATGCTTTTACACATACAACCACCACCAACCCACAAGCCACCTTACCATCATGACCATCCACTTGTAGCCCCCAACACCACCCCATTTGTTAATAGAAAAACAAAAAAAAGCCAAAAAACCCATGTTTAGCCTCATAAAAAAAATAAAAAAAACTACATATCCTTTGGATTTGGAGAGACGTAATGCAGTGCAAGTATATCTAAAAAAAAAAAAAAAAAGGGTTGATTGGGTCAAACCTAACTTGAGACCCAACTAGGTCAAACCCAACTCGAGGCTCAGCAATTGCAAAATAAATCCATGTCAAGTTAACATTTGACCCAAGCCTAGCAAGCTCTTAGACTCCTTTGGACATGGCCCAACTTTTTTTTTTACCCCAACAAATTAGTTCATTGGCTTAGTTGAGTGTGGATTTTAGACTTTATTACTAAAGTCTCAATTAGGTATATTTCTTTCTCTATCTATTTATTTATATATATATATATATTTGCTATTTATTCTATTATGTTTTAATATTTTTATGTTTGTCCATATTTATTAATATTGTCTTAGTAATTGTGGAATAATGATTATGCTATAGTATGAAATGCATGTAGGTATATTTTAGAAAGCTAATTGATTGTTGATTTATGAAATAAGAAATGAATATTGAATAAAAAGTGATAAATAGTAATTTCATGATTTAAAAAATGATTTTTGTTAGAAAAATATTTTTATGGAAACCAAGCTAAAATGATATTTTGAGTTAAAAAAAAAAAACTCAAAAACTCTGGTTAGATGTTGAAGGGAATTTGAAATCGTATTTTAAAAAAAATTTAATTTTGCCTAGATGTTGGGGAATTAAAAAAAATTTTAATTAATTAAGTTAAATTAAATTAGAAGTTAGAATATACAGTAAAATTTTCATAAGTAAATTAAATAAAAAATAAATTTTATTTCATTTTTAATTTTTAGAAAGAAAATGGTAATTAGTAAATAGGGAAAATATGCATAAACTTGATTAGATCAATTGTTTAATTTTTAGCGTTCATTTGCATAATTTATTTGCTCTATATCGCATCCTCATAAAATTGTTAAAAAAAAAAGAGAATTATGAAAGCCAAATTTGATTTGAAAGTCTGCTTGGATGTTTGGATAATTGAAAAAGTTTGGATTATCGATAATTCCCATTTTTCTCATAAAAAGGGAATAAAAAAACTTTTTGAAACCCTAAAACTTTTAAACCCTAAATACATGAAAACCTCTAAACCTTAAATCCTAAAACTTTGAACCCTTCAAACTCCCAAAACCTTAAAATTTTAAAACCCTAAATTTCGAAACCTAAAACCATAAATTCTCAAAACCTTGAAATCCAAAACCCAAAAATCCAAAACCCTAAGCCCTCCAAACTTGAAATCCTAAAACTATGAACCTTGAAATCTCAAAATTCCAAAACCAAAATCCTAAAACGCAAAACCCTAAAATCTTGAAACTTTTAAATGAGACCCTAAATGTTATAAATCCATCAAGATCCTAAATTTAATCCAAACCATAAATTTGATTTACAGCCCCAAATAATCATCCAAAAATCATTCATACCTTAAAGTCTCGATCTAACCCATACCCAAAACTATCCTATATTTCTAAGAATACATATGAAAATCTCACATAAAGTAAATTGTTTTTAAATGTCGCCTAGAAGATAGGATATTTAGGAAATTTTATTTCATTAAGTTTTTTTTTTCATATGAGTCCTTAACCTACAATAATAACGAGATTAAATAAAAAGAAAAATAAAATGAGATCTTAAATATAAATAGTCGCACATCAACTCTGCATAGAGGTTGGGGAGTCCACTGGTCTCATTATGTTTAAGAACTCGATTTCAAAATGATATGTCATCATCGTGTATATCATCTATTGGCATATATGTATCTATTTATTATTACTTGCATTCATTAAGCATGTTTATATCTTTTACTATTGTTTCTTAGTTAACTGTAGCATCAATAGTTTCTTTGCATGAAATTTTACTTAGTGAAAAGTATTATTCAAAAAATAAATTTTTAAATAAAATTAAATTAACATTCTAAGGAAAATAATTCTTGACACTCTGCCTAAATGTTGGAGAGTCACTAAAAATTATCATCTATAAAGAACGTTATTTTTATTTTGAGGAATGTTGTGGCAAATCTTAGGTAAAAAGAGCTATCGTAAATCTTACCCATACGTTAGATAATTTTAAGATAGTTTTTTAACTTAAAGATTTTTTTGATATTCCTAAATAATGAATTTTAATAAAATTACTTTCTTTTTTAAAAAATGAAGGGAATTATTATTAAATTTTAAATCGAAACCATTTTATTCAACACCGAAAATAATGCATGATTAATTTATACAAATTTATGGGCATTGTGGGAGTGCTAATCTTTTTTCACATGTAATTGACTACAAAACCTAATTTTGATTTTCATAGATTGAAAATTATCTTTTTGATAAACTTTAAACTTATTTTTATTGCTTTATTAAAAATATAAACTTTTTAACTAGTCAATTGCACCTAACAAAAAAGATTAATGGTGACTTTCCTGTTTTTCACAATTTTAAAATTAAACGTCTAGTGGTCCCAAAATCGTTATAACAAATATATGACTCCACTGGGGACTTTTTTTTTAGAGTCAAGCCAAAAATTAATTATGTGTTAGCTAAATTGTTGGATTTTAAGGTTTTAGTTTATATTTAATTTTAATTCCATCCATTTTAATTCTTTCAAAAAAAAAAAAAAAACATTGCATGTAAGTATCCTACCTTGCTTTCGTCATTCATTTTTTTTCTTATATTGTTTAATTGATATATCTTTTTACTCACAGTCTGCATATTCACTCACATGCATGAGTTCTAGACTCAAGCTCTATTTCTTTTAGGATGAGGTAAAGTAGCTATGCTCTCGTAAAGTTATAACCTTCGCATTTGCTAAAAAAAATACTTTTACTCAAATTGAATCATTTTCATTTTTTAACTTGTAATTCAGTTCTAGTCATCTTTATTCTTTGACTTGAGGTTCAATCTCGATCATCTTTATTCTTCAACTTGTGGTTTAGTCCTGATCATATTCATTTCCCGACTTGCAGTTCAGTTTCAGTCATTTTCATTTCTCGACTTGTGATTTAATCTCAATTATTTTTATTTTCTGACTTACGGTTCGATATCAGTTATCTTTATTCTCTGACTTGCAGTTCAATCCTAGTTATTTTTATTTTTTGACTTACAGTTCAATTGAGATCATTCTATTTTTTAACCCACGTCAATTCATATCATCTTCAACGTCGCATGCTTTTGTTAAAACAAAAAAAAAAAACCTTTTGACTTCAGATAAAATTGTTTTCTTTATTTTTGCCCTATTATTAATTCTTAGCCATGCGCAAATAAAGGTAGTTGTAGACACCAAATTTGTTCGGATCATCTGAGTAGGACCTCGATTTTAAATTCATTCAGGTTTCATTAGGTTCTTGGGCTAAGGGTTGATTTTGATTTATTTGGGCCTAGGGCCCAATTTCATTTGTTGAGCTTGAGCTTTATATTTATATTTATTTTATTATTTGGTTTATAATTAAATAATAAAATATAATAACATTGAATAAAATATTTAACTAATTAAATAAAAAAAACAAAGCAACAGAAAACCAATCCCATGTCTTTCATCAATCTTGTACAACATCATTATTCAAGATCTTTCATCTTTTTTTTTCTTTTTATTCTCAACATGATTTTTGGATCATGCTCTTTCAGCCATTTGAAACTAGAAAAAGAAGTCTTTTGGCTTTCACCATCCAAGAGGAAAAAAAAATCCTTTGCAACTCACATTTAACCAGCCTCTAAGCCACCGCAAATTAACCCCACACACTACCCATGCCTCAATCTAAACTAGTTACCAGCCAACGCATGACCAAACAATGAAAAACACCATAAAAAAAATCGCTCTCACACCTGCACTACTACCAAAAACTCAGCCCTCGATCGAACCACCACTAAGCATCAACCTATAAAAAGTGCTCCTTCAACCTCTCACTACACCATTACCTCTTCAACTCATAAAAAAAAATTACACCTATTAGGCACTAGGAAACGCTACCATCCACCACCTAAAACCCATTTCAAAACCATCAAAGCAACTAAAAATAGCCCAAATCCCAGGCCTTGCATGCTCTTACGCCAACGGCTACCACCAACCCATAATCTACCTTACCATCATGACCATCCACCTATAGCCTTTCAACACCACCCCATCTATCAACAAAAAAACAAAAAAAAAAAAGCCAAGAACCCTTATTCAGCCTCACATAAAAAGGAAACAAAAAAATTCATAAAAAAGCTACATATCTTATAGATTTAAGGAGACACAATGTTATGCAAGTGTATATAAAAAAAAAGGGCCATTAGCCATCAGCGACGATGGCAACAAAACGAATGGTGGAAGCAGCAATCTATCAAGCTATGTAAACAGACGAAAAAAAAGACTGTAATAAATAGAACATCATATTAAAACCTCATAGCAATCCAACAGTGGAAGGGAGAGATTTCACGGTTTGAAGTTTTTTGTTTCAATATTATATTTATCAATTTAGGGACGTTTTGTGGAAAACTAAGCTCGAATTTGTAACGGGGATATCAATGAGAGTCTACAATCGAAATTTAAAAGCTAAAAGAACATCGGTCGGTGCCGATATTAGTGACGAAGTGGCGGTGGCTGTATCAGGGCTTTGCCAAAAACTAAGGGTCGAGAGATCTTTTAAGTTTTTTTGAAAAAGGTAGTTTTTTTTTTTTTTTTTTTTGTAAAATAAGGGGTTTGAAATGAAATTTAAAAAATGGGTGATATTTATAATGGTTTAAAAAAAAAAAGAGAAAAAGGGTTGACTTGGGTCAAACTCAACTTGAAGCCTAACAGTTGTAGATCATATCCACGCTCAGCAAGCTCCTAGATTCTTTTTGGATAGGGCCCAAGTTTTTTTTTAGCCTAACAAATTGATTCATTAGGCTTAGTTGAATGTGGATTTTGGACTTTATTACTTAAGTCTCAATTGTGTATATTTTTTTTCTCTATCTATTTATTTATTTATATATATATATATTTGCTATTTATTCTATTATGTTTTAATATTTTTATGTTTGTTCATGTTCATTAATATTATCTTAAGAATTGTTGAATAATGATTATACTATAGTATGAAATACATGTAGGTATATTTTAGAAAGCTAATTGGTGGATGATTTATGAAATAAGAAACGAATATTGAATAACAAGTGATAAATAATAATTTCACAATTTAAAAAATGATTTTTTTTAGAAATTTTTTTTTTATGGAAATAAAGCTAAAATGATAATTTAAGTGAAAAAAAAAAAAACTTGAAAACCTTGTCTAGATGATGGAGGGAATTCAAATTCTAGTTTTAAAAAAAATTTAATTCAGCCTAGATGTTGGGGAATTAAAAAAAATAAAATAAAATAATTAAGTTAAATTAAATTAGAAGTTAGAATATAAAGTAAAATTTTCATAAATAAATTAAAAAACAAATAAAATTTATTTCATTTTTAATTTTTAGAAAGAAAATGATAATAAGTAAAAAGGGAAAATATGCATAAAATTGATTAGTTTAGTTGTTTTAATTTTTAGTGTTCATTTGCATAATTTATTTGCTCCATGTCGCATCCTTATAAAACTATTAAAAAAAAAAGAAAATTATGAAAGGCAAATTTGTTTCGAAAGTCTGCTTAAAAGTTAGGGATAATTGAAAAAGTTCGGATTATTGATCATTCTTATTTTTCTCATAAAATAAGAATAAAAAAGTTTCTCAAAACCCTAAATACCTAAAATCTTCGAAACTCTAAACCTTAAAACTCGAAACTCTTCAAACCCTTGAATCTTTAAAATTTTAAAACCCTAAATTTGAAAACCTTAAATTTTAAAACCTTAAAATCATAAACCCTCGAAACCCAAAAATCAAAACCCAAAAAATTCAAAGCCCTAAGCCTTCCAAACCCAAAACCTTAAAACCAAAAACCTTGAAATCTCAAAATCCCAAAACTAAAATCCTAAAACCCAAAACCTTAAAATCTCGAAACTTCAAACGAGATCCTAAATCTTAAATTTAACCCAAACCCTAAATTTGATTCATAATCCCAAATAATCACCTAAAAATCATTTATACCTTAAAGTCTTAATTTAAACCCATACCCAAAACTATCCCAAATTTTTAAGAATACATATGAAAATCTCACGTGATGTAATTTATTCCCAAATGTCACTTAGAAAATGGAGTATTTACAGAATTTTATTTCATTAAGTTTTTTTTTTTTTCATATAAGTCCTTAAACCCTAATAATAATGAGTTTATATAAAATAAAAATAAAACGGAATCTTAAATATAAAATAGTTGCACCTAAACTTTACCTAGAGATTGGGAAGTCCAGTGATCTCATTATTTTTAAAAACCCGATTTCAAAATGGCATTTCATTGTCGTGTATATCATCTATTGGCGTATACTCACCTATTTATTGTTACTTGCATTCATTCCACATGTTTATGTATTTTACTATTGTTTCTTAGTTAATTGTAGCATCAACAGTTTCTTTGCATAAAATATTTTTTTTTGTGAAAAGTATTATTTAAAAAATAGATTTTTAAACAAAACTAAATTAACATTTTAAGGAAAATAATTTTTGATACTTTACCTAGATGTCGAAGAGTCACTAATAGTTATTATTTACAAATAATATTATTTTTATTTTGAAAAATCTTATGGCAAGTCTTAGATGAAAAGAGCTATTTATAAATTCTGTTTATACGTTGAAGAATTTTAAGATAATTTTTTAACTTAATTTTTTTTTTATATTCCTAAATAATGAATTTTAATAAAATTACTTTTTTTTTTTTAAAATGAAGGAAATTATTATTCAATTTTAAATTGAAACCATTTTATCCAATACTAAAAATAACGCATGATTAATTGATATTAATTTATAGACGTTATAGGGGTGCTAATTTTTTTCTACACATAATCGATTCTTAAACCTAATTTTAATTTTTATAAATCAAAAATTATTTTTTTAATAAATTTTAAACCCATTATTATTACTTTATTAAAAAGATAAACGTATTATACGATCAATCGCATCTAATAAAAAAAATTAGTAACAATTCCCCCATTTTTCATAATTTTAAAGTTAAACGTGTAAGGGTCCCAAAACCCTTATGACAATGTCAGATTGATTGGTAGCTTTAGAAAATTTGTTTTTTCATTGAAGACAATTGATGATTTCATCACATACTTAAAACTACATGACTCGTAAATATGGACTCTTGAAATTTGAAAATTTGTGAAGCTATATAATTGTGCTGCTCACCTAAGTCAAATTCAGGGGCCATTTTTTTGCCCCTTTTTGACGTCAGTTTTAACCTACCAAGCACTAGTTAACAGCAAAAAAGGAAAGAAACCTCAAGTTCAAGATGTGACCATATTTCATTTGAATAGAATTAAGCAAACCTTGCTGCCAACCAGAAAGCAAAAATTTCTAGCTTTTCAAAAGCTTGGGAATCTAAACAAATTTCTATGTTATTGTTACCTAATATCCCACGTATTTGTAAATAGCTAACTTACACGTTGCTGCTTAATTACCTTCATCCTTTCTATCACTCGACTTTTTCACTGATTATTAAAAACCCATCAAAACATTTCCTTTTATAGTTTCATTTAGGATGAATAATTTTTAATGTCATGAAAGATCAAATAGTAATAAAATGATGAATTCTTAATTTTAATAATGAGAGTTTAATCATTGGCAATTTTAAATAAAAAAGTCAAATATTGTAACCTCATGGAATTGTAGCAAATCCAGCTGCATATTCCAAGGATTAAATATACCAAAATTTTTGTGAAAGTCTGGTTTCATCATTTCCCATTTCCAAGTTCCTCTGGCAGCTTTGCTCTTCCTTAAACTAGTGAACAACCAACTTTTTTTTTTCAAAAAAATGTCCCGCAGTCAAATGTGGAACACGAAAAGGGCTCCCTTGTGAAAGGTCCTGCTAGAAGTAGAACAACTTGCTAGTAATATGCCATGTTTTTTAGGCAACCGCCACCTGGAATCATTGAATCTACACAACAATAGTCATCACAGTAATTTTAATTCTGCCGAATTCTCCTGCGCCGGTTCCAACCTGCAAATGCTTGATCATCTTGACTCGATGGATCAAGACATTTGAAGGGAGAGAAAAAAAAGATTTGGTTACTTTCCTATTAAAACGAAGTTTTGTCAATTATGATCATATTTAACACATAAAATTATTATGATAATATAAAATAAGATTATATTAATAATATTATTTTATCTTATATTTAATGTATATAAAAATTAAGATAAAATAATTTATTTATTAATTAAAATTATCTTTCTTTAAAGTTTATATAATTTAAATTATTAATATAATTTTTAAAAATATAATATAATAAAACATGTAAATTTAATTTCATAAATTAAAATAAATCTTTTTCACTTTAAAAGGATTATATTATTATATACCAAATGAATGATAATCATCTTTATAATTATATCATTTTCAATTAAATATAAATAAAATATAATATAAACTAATTATCATACTATTTTTTTTTTTGGTTACATCATAAAGGCAAAGATCTAGAACAAAAGAAATGAGAGAAATCTGATTCAAAACCAACTCCTTGATGTCCCGTCAAGGGTTTTTAACCATTAAATTAAAAGTTTGAAGATTATCTATTATTTTATGCACCAAACATGACTTAAAATCTTACTCTCATGAAAATCAATTGCAAAACCTTCGTGCTTAAGGCTTCAGCGCCGACGATAAAATGATCCAATAGGGAAGCTTTAGCCTGTTATCTGTTTTCCCTAAGATAAAGAGTTAGTCCAAGACTACCATGCTTAAACATGAAATAACTTAATCAAATGGCTTTAACTTGCGGGACAGCTGTTAAAAACTTAAAGTTGCCTGTATGTTTAAGGTCCAAAAGCAATTGCTAAACAAGCCTCCATCTTGTCACCAAGCTATTCGTTCCTGTGTTCATGCAATAGTTTCTCAATTGGACAATACATGCATTTCCTTAGTGCTTGAAATCCTTAAAATAGTATGATTTTTCACCAGTAAAAGAGATTAGAAGTGACTTCGGAGAAAGGAGTATAGGTGCAAAAGACGGTATCTTGAAAACTGCTCTGCTACAAAACGGAGAAGGAACAGGGCATAGCTGGTGAAAATTGCAGTATTTCTATGATTTCCAGAAGCTATTGAGTGCTGTCAGTGCTGAAATCTGTGAAAGACATTCATTTGAATAATGCATGTTAAAATATGCATCAAGGAATTTCAGGGCAGCTTTCATTTTTGAATCTCAAAGATCATATCAGCAAACAATAATAAATTCTAAGAGCGGGTCTGGTTCGAGAAAATCCACAAATTTTTTTTTCAGAATTTTGATGATGGGTATTGATTCTTATATTTAGTTCAGAATAATTCGATTACGAGAGAAAATTTAACATTTCTAATAGTACCTAAAATCTCGAAATTAAAATTTCACCTCTCTCTATAATATTCTAAAATTCCTGAAATAGTGAAAGACATTCATTTGTTTCAATAATGCATGTTAAAATATGCACCAAGGAATTTCAGGGCAGCTTTCATTTTTAAATTTCAAGGATCATATCAGCAAAACAATAATAAACCCTAAGAAAATATCCACTGATAGATTGAAAAGCAGATATCGGTACAGAAGCAAGCAAAAGCACTTATCTTGTAATTAGAAGGAAAAATTGACAACCACTCCAGCACTTATGTGACTGCTATAGCTTTAATTATCATGCTACTAATTCTCAAAACATGTTCACTAGATTTAGCACTAGATTCTGAGCTTTGCCACTCTGATTTCATAGGACAACTAAGCACTGCTTTAGACTGGTGCCACGATATTTGGATGCATACGGTTTTCTGCAAAGATAACTAGATAAGAATGTCAGCCATTTTCAATTTTATCTCTCGTCAAGAAGAAAATCTAAACCATTAAACAATACATACACAATTGGCAACCAAGCGTTGACATGAGCGTGCCTGGTCTACATGTTTGAACCAGTTCCATACTTCACAACTTATAGTATCAATCAACATGATGTCATTAGAACTGAATTTATCTATGACAGTTTAGCATTAAATACTATAATCACACCTGCAATCTACAATCATTAAATTTGTAACATCAATTTGTTTTTATTCAAATTTCCACGCATACTATTCCTACATTGTTCCATGCATTTTCAATTCCAAGGTTTAACCGAACAATCTTAATAAACTCACCATTTAAATATTAGAACCTAAACATCCTACATTATTCCAAGCAGTCACATAAACAAAATAGCACTTGCAACTTACAAGACAAACCAATCAATTCATAGAGACTGCCCAATTATTTTCAATTCAGATATTCAAATTCCAGAGTACAAGTATTATGACATGTAGAAATAAATTGAAAAAAAAAAAAGAAATTGCTACTTTACATACAGATTTCGATGAATCTCACCAATACTAAATCTTCTTGAACTTCAAAATTCACTCCACTAAAAAAAAAAAAAAACCATTTGCTGATTCCTGATTGAATAAAAAGATTTCAACTTTGGGACAAGTATTCTTGTTCATCACCATTAGCAAATTTTTGCTTGAAAGAGTCCTGCCTTTGCAGCCACATCATATGCCTCTTCAAAAAGAAAAAAAAAAACCCAAAAAGTTTAAACAAATATGAAAAGGAAACCCTAAACCCAAAAATTCAAATGCAATAGAAAAATTGATAACCCAAAAAAGGGCAACTTCGCAATAAAAGTTACAAAAATTTTTACCTGAAGAGCAGCAGCCCAACCAATGAGGAAATAAACAAACCAGAACCTTTTGTCCTGGATATCTTTGGCATCAAATTTTGTCATGAAGCCTCAATCCTAGATGCCTTTTAGAAGTTTTTTGTAGGGTTTTTGGATTTGAGTGAGATGAGTTTGGGGTTTTGTTGGGGTAGAGTTTTTCTACGGTTTGTTTCCCTGCAGTTTGATACAGTTGGTATGTGATACTGCATGTCATCAATAGAATTTTCCTTTTTCTTTTTCCCTTTTTCTTTTTTCTTTTCTTTTGGTGGTGACTAGTGAAGGTTCAATTGCGAAACTCGCTTGATATAATAAAACTGAAATAAACTTAATCAGGTTTGAGGTGTTATTTTTTGTTCTCTAATGATCACTTTTCTTTTTTGACCAACAGTCCATTTCATGAAGGAAATAATTGTAATCACTATAAAAAAATCTTAAAAAATTATTTTTTGGAAATTATATTTTTCTGGCTGCCCTAAGTGGTTGGGTTGGAAGGATAAAAGTTGATTTATGTTCACGTTGTAGCGTGAGATGTTCTTATCACCTAAAACTCAAAACTCTGCTTAAAAAAAAAAAAAAAAAACTCAAATATTTGAACGATGCACTGATGCTTTGTTAAGAAAAGCTATGGTTCAATCATTTCAAGCTAAACTCTTGAGAAAAATAATAGCTTGTTTACCCTTTTAGATGTGCAAGATGTTATTCCAAAGGGGGGGAAAACAAAGATGCTAAACAATCAAAGCATGTTAAGACATTCTTCATTTTTGTTAATGACTACATTGTCCAAAATGTTAATGAATTATGACCTTGATCATCCTATATTCAAAAACATTCATTGATGCTATTCGATTTATGCTTCCCGATATTCAGGGTTGCTTGAATAAGAATCATGTCAACATGGTTGAAGAATATCAGCCAAACTACTCCATGACAATATAATTTGCCCACCCTCCAGCTGTTCCTGGCCTTTACACTCTGTGTAAGGTCATATGCTAACGTAAATTGCTTGTCATTAAGGCTTCTATAATAAGACCACTCTATCTATACTGCTGTAGGTTGAACCTAGTTTTAAGATGCTCTCAAAGTACATAAAGTCCCTTCTTCATAGGACACTTAATAGACTACTTCATACAAACAAAACCAAGTTTCAATCAAAATGACAAGATGTTTTGCAATAAGAAATGATTTGAAGATGGCTATCACTCATCTGATTGCAAGTCAATAAAGAGGGATTGTATATGAAAGCAACATCTGTAACGAATGTAAAAGATTAAGATAGAGCTTGGGAGACCCATTTCTTAGCCTTTGAGATGCACATACTGAAATAGGATAAAATTTTTAGGTTCAGAGTTCAACTTTTACCTAGCCTATAAACAAAAAAACTCTTGATACAGGATTCAATCCAACTAGAAAAATGTAGATCTGACTCAAGTCCAGATGCCCTTGAAAAATATGATTACCATTGATGAATATAATTTACAAAAGCTTAAAATCACAGGCAGACAAAACATGAACTATGAAATGCATACTAAGTTATTAAGGAATATTTAGCATGTGCATTATATCCAAAATACCTCAAAACATCAATCTACTCACTAAAGCTATATTTTAACTCATGTCCTAATCTGAAATTTTTTCAGAAACAGTTTAAAATAAAAACCGAACAAATTGCCTCTCGGAACACTGCATAGGACACGGCCCAAAGGATGTAAAGGATAATCAAATTCCCAGCACTGCAAACAATCCACAAAAGCAAAATACCAAATACATAAAATTTCAAACTTGCAACTTGCAAAGAATGTAAACCAGCAATGCTCTATCTTGTACCATTCCCATTCACCAGCCATGTTATATAAATTCAACCAAATTGACTGAAACCCAATTAGACCCGAGTCATGAAATTCCATTAAACATAAAGCAAAGCCGATAACCCTTATAATAATCATTACATAAAAGTTCAAGCAGCAGGAAAACGTAATGTATAAAAACAGAAAACAATACAATCAAATGCCTTAAACATTGAGAACTGTAGAGAAACAAATGCTATCATAATACCTGAAATCCTCTTGGAAAACTCATCCCACCAATCCAAAGGCTGAGGTTGAGACCCAAAAGGAGAAGCAACAGTAGCAGAAAAAGGAAAGACATTCTGGTCAACCACCTTCTTGTCTGATGCTTTCTTTCTTCTCTTGAACCCTCTAATGGGTCCCATTGAAAGAAACCCAACAAAGAAACACAATCCTTTACATGAGTTAACTTAAGAACTTGAAAGAACCTATCAACAAAGATCAAAAGAATCTCAGGAAAGAGATTCAGTTTGGCTTTTTATTTTTGTTTTTGTTTTGTCTTGGGTCTTTAAAACATGCAATAATAAGTTGTTGAATGAAGAGAGTCGGTCAAAAGAGATGGCGAAGAAGAAACAAAAAAATAATAACAATAAAAGCCTTGAGAAGGTAAACAAAAACCAAAGCAAATAGTCTTGGTACTATGTAGGCATTAGGCGAGTGACCTGAGGTGAATTTTTTTTTTTTTTTTTTTTTTTTATTGTTAAAGGGAAGAAAATGTAGGGGAAGAAAGATGAAACAACTTTATGGCTTTTTCATGGTCATGGACGATTTTTATTTTTATTTTTTATTTTTTACTAATAGTGTAATTATTTTCTTTGTAAATTGCATTATTTTTGTTCTTTTTAATATAAAAAATGGCATGTTACATGATGAATATCAGTTCATTTTCTATAATCCATATGGATAAATAAGAGGTTCAATATTAAACATTCAATACAATCATGGCAAGATTTTATAGATTAAACTATTTAATATTTTTTATATTTAAAATTATCAAAAACTAAATTTTGTTAATTAAAAATTCAATACTTAATATTATTTTTATTAAATGTTTATAATGTTATGAATTTTAATTTAAATAAAACTAAAATACTATTTTTCTTTAGATTTGTTCAAAGACTAGATTAATATGTCCAAACTTAAAAGTTCATCTAAATTATGAGAGAGTTTGAATAAAAAATTAAAATATATTAAATGATTTTGTATATAATTTTTAAATTCGTTTAAATTTCGAAGTAAACTTTGGATAAAAAATTTAAAATTCAAACTTAACCAAGCTCAATCTAAATTTATATATATATATTATTTATATATATATGAATTATATATAAATTAATTTATATATATACAAAAATAAAAGATAAATATTATATAAAAATAAAAATTAAGTTTAATAAAATATATATAATTTTTATTTTTAATTTATATACATGTGTGAATTGAATATAATTTCATTAAACTTAATTTAATCATAATTTTTAATTTTTTTATTATATAAATTAAGTTTAATAAGTGAGTTTAAGATTTATTTTTTTAATTTAAATTGGGTTTGAAAAAATCTTCAATCTAAAATTTTGTAATTGCTAACAACACTTCCTCCTCGTCTATTCACTTTCTATTTTTTAATTTCTATTTTTATTATAATTATAATTAAATAAAAAAAATTTTAAAAAGTTTTTAAAATGTCACATAAGGAGTAAAGAGTTGCTACATATTAACATATTAAAGATTTTCTTAAATTTTTTAAAAATAAATTAAAAAAATGTGATAATCACATGCCTTGTCACATACATCGTACTATCTCTTACACTTTGTTGAATCGAGAGAAAATGAGGAAAAAGAAAGGAAAGAAAAAAAAAAAAGGAAAACAAAAAAACCTTTCCTTTATTATCATTTATATTTTAATAAAGGAAAAAAAAAAAGAAATTGAGCATCATCTCTTTTCCTCAAAAGCTTCAATTTTCAATTATTCAAAATTAGGGCAAACAAAAAGGAGAGAAAAGGATTAAAATTTTTTAAATATAAAAGGACTTTTATGTTTTTATCATATTTTATTATTTTTCAAAGAATATTATTATAGTATATAAGTTTGATTATTGATGTTAACCATTGATGCTACCTTTAAATCTTTTGCAACTTATCCCTTAACTATTTTTTTGTCAATAACTTTGAATTTTATATATTTTTAATTTATGTTTAGGCTTTATTTATTTATTTTTCATTTTGTTTTGACTTTATAAATTCTAAATAATAAAAATAAAAGAATATAACAAAACATGTACAACGACAGGAAAATGTTAATACTAAAACAAATTTATGGTTAGTTTAATGTTAATAATAAATATTTAAGTTTTTAATTTTCTCATTTATGGATTAATTTTGAAAAAAGATATTGTAGTATAAAAATAATTCTAAATATATATTTTTTGTGAATTAATTATTAATAATATTCTCTTTAATTGAAATTATTTTTATTAATTTTTAAAATTTTTTACATAGTTAATATCAAGATTATTCACATGATAGAAAAAAATATTTATTTTAAAAGGATATAATTAGAGTAATATAATATATTTTTTTCCTTTTCTTTTCACAATTTCATCAAATAGGGGTTATACTCAGTCCTTTTATTTTTTTTATTCATTTTAACTATTCAAATAAGAGAATGAATTATCATTTCCTTTTTTTTTATTTTTTTTTCACTAACTTCATTCCAAACATAAGTTTAGGAAATAATTTTAATATGTAGTTATAAATTATAGATAAAATGCTTTCAATATATTTTAGGTAACATTTGGTGAATAATAATTGTGAAATTTGAACTTTCAATTATCTCATTAAATCTGTTATTAAAAAAATCTTCATTCTTTTTTTCCCACAAATGGTCCTTGGTATGTCAGATCGGACTAGTGTAATGTTTCGTTAAACGATTGCTGAGACGGTCGACTTGCCCACCCAGCGTAGCTGGTGGCAGACATCAACCAGAGTCAACATGAACTATATGACAAGGACTAGTTAAAGGTTTGGGCTCAGCCTTGGCTCTAGTCCATTAAGTGCAACAGCTCATGCTTGGTCGAGGCCTAGAACAACCCAAGTCCAGTATTTCTTGAAGTCCAAATGATATTCTTTCGGTCACATTGAAACACAGAAATTCATTTCTATTCAGAAACCCATCATTGTTTCAATCAAATAAAGAAACCCACGGTAGTTTTTCTAACGAAAATATAAATACCTAGCATATAATTACACCCCAAGATGATCAAGAACGTAGGTAATATCCTAGTTCTAGTCACAATCTGTTTATTTGTTTTTAAGTTTTAGTAACTTAAACATTGAAGTAGATGGAAGATGGTATAGGTTTAACATTTTTTTCATCTTCATGAACCTCTGAAAGACTTTTGCCATGGCATCATGGTCATGATTAATCCTTCATTTCCATTGACTCACAATCCTTGGCCCTTCTTGATCCACAAGCAATCAACTGCATTAGAACTGATGCTTTGATCCTCCGACTCGGGCGATCATTTTCAACAGTTTGATCTCTAATATCTGCTGAGATGTTCAAACTTCTTAGAATTTTTGAAATTGAAGTTGATAATGGTCGAGAAGGCTGCGGTCTATTCAGTTCTATAATGCTTTGAATTTGATTGACTTCCCTTTCATGTTCTTCAGCTTCTTCAACCCCAACTCTTCTTTGTCTTGCATTATCATCTGTCTGTGTTGACACACTGTTGCCTTCGCTGCTAAATCCCCGGCAGCTTCTGACCTTGTAGGTTTTGTTTTCATCAAGCTCCTTGAATTCACTCCATGAATAGTGTTTCCTTCTAATTTTTACTGTAACATTGGAGTCTTCACCTGACCTGTATGTTTCTGAGTTATTTTTGGAGATTGATGAAGTTGAAGTACTTGTTTCATAGGATCGAAAGCTCAGAGAAGTTGCTAGGAGTAGTGATCCTTTGAGAACGTATTCACAGCCATGAAAAGTGTATATGAAGTCGTTTTCAGATAAGTCTTGCCACACAAATCCATTCTTGTAGCTCCTGAAATGAAATTGTTACATTAACTTTTTCATTTCATTGAAGAAATACAAAGAAAGGAAACAGGATTGAGTCTTTGTCTGTCTATCTACCTTTTTGAAGACCAAGAATACCTGTTGGCCATGCCTCCCCCCCCGGAGGCTGTTTAGTCTATGTATAACATCTGTGAGATAGAGAAAATTGCAACAGAATTAAGTACAAATCATATAAAGTTTACTCAAATTTCAAGAGAAATTCATGTCGCCTTTCAAAAAGAGTCCTCGGGGAGAAGAAAATGGGACTTCCAGGAAATGAGGATGCTCAAGCTGACCATTGCGTGAGAGGTAGTAAACAACAGGAGCTTTCTGCTCCTTGTTTGATTTTATTTCAACCCAAACCATGGTTCTTTCAGGACTAGTTTCTCTATCTTGATATCTCTTTTGCGTTGCTAACTCTGTCCTTCCTCTAGAATTGGTTGCCATTAAATGGATGAGATAAGGCTTAAAACTTTTTACCAAGCTCAAATTTAGTTAAATGGTGCAGTGAAAATGATGCTAAGATAACTTCCTCAACATAAAACATTGAGTATTCAAAAGCTTTGACTTGGAATGCCTAAGATTTTGAAAAAATTTAAGGGTAGTTAATGGTAGACAAAAACGTTTTGTTGAATCAAAGGGAACAGCAGAGAAGAAAAGTGGGATTCTGCATATAAGAGCCTGGAAAATTAGCAAAGACAACTACAAGCAAACAGAAAGAAACTGTATGTTATGCCAGTTTCAAGAATGTTTGATCATTTGCAGAAAAAAAAAAATCAAGAGTCGACATAATTTCAAGGACGCTGAAATTTTGGTTACAGAGAACCTAACCTCTAATAGAGGGCAGAGGGCACAGGGCACAGTGACCTAAGATTAAAGATTTCAAATAACATACCAAGAAAAGTTCAAATTCATCTCTTGAATCACCCTCCTTGTTTACTTTCCTTCCTTTTATATAGCATGAAAACCTTTTTTCCCCTTCACATATTTGATCCAGTTGCATTGATTAAAACGAGGAGGTAATCTTTGAAAATCATGATTTATTACGTAAGGGATATCAGGAAATGGATAATTTATTTTAGACAATTGCTTCTAGGATCAAATCCCATCATGTTCCACGCACAAATTTGTCAATTACCAGAAGCTCACGGACCAAAGTGAAATCTGGACAAAGTTTCCATTTTCAACATGAAAAATCAAAGCCAGTCCCGTGAAACCATGATGCTGAAAACATGAAGACAATTTGACAAAAGCTCGGAACTTCCAAAATGCAATGGTGGAAGCTCCAAACAGATGAGCTAACCAGTCGCCAGTATTTGAGTATCTGATATTCAGCCATGGACGATGACCCCTACCAGCTTCCTCCATGCTGTTTAAATCTATTGATGCCTCAATCTATTCATTGTCCACATCCTAATTAATATTCTATTTATGCCATTCCACTGCAAAGGAAGTTTGCAATGAGTATCAGCTTCTATCATAATCGATAATGCCTGGAACCCAAAGAATTTTGTGGTCTTTGTCCCACTTCATTTTCTTACATACATTTATAATAAGGAGGATTAAAAGTATAATTAATCCACTCGTTCCCCTAGCCCCGAAAATTCCTCAGTGAAATCTATAAAATCAGCTTTCATGCCAAAGTAGAAAAAGAATAATTAATTTTCTATTTTGAATATTTTTTTTTATTTTTTTTCTTCTTTGCGGGCTCTTGTTAGGATATTGGGCTTATTCTTGGGTTTGATGGAAAAAGTATAAAAGTCCAAGGAATTTTCAAGCTGGGTTTGTGCTTAGATTTTAAGGCGCAAATAATTATTTGTATTTGTTTGTTTAATTATATAACAATAATACCACATCAACATTTCTGTCGAATACAATACACTAACAATTTTACCAATTAGGACATAATGTTGAAATTGATTAAACAATGGTCTTCAATTATAATTAAAGGTAAGCTTGGGGATGTATGTGAAAATTTCAGAATTCAAAGGCAAGTTTTCTCTCTGCAACATCTATTGTCTTTACTTTGGAAAGCTCAAAGTCAATAGCCCAAATACTTATGTTTTCATAAATTTCTTTCATCAAACCAAAACATTGAAATAAAACCAGAATCAAACATCCCATTCTGATCTACATGCTATCAGCCATGTTTCAATCAGACCTAAGCGGTTTATTAACAAGATTCACCAAACTCAATCTATTTCAACCTCTTCAGAAAGTTAAAGCAAAAGATCAAACACAAGAAAACCAAAGACAAGGAAATTGATCAAGATGACAAGAAGCAAGAATTACCATTTTTTCTTTTTTTTTTTTCCTTTTTCTGTTGACCTTTTGGTATTAACACAACCTTACCAAAAATGAAAACTGTGCTCTGAAATTGAGAGTAGTCTTTCTTTTTATAGGGACAGGAAGTTGGATTTTGAACATAACAAGGTTGATATGATCAGCTCTTTATCTAATGACATCCTTTGCAGAATCATTTCCTTTCTTCCTTTTGAGTCTGCTGTTCGAACTAGTTTCCTTTCGATTCGATGGAAAAACTTATGGAATATGGTTTTAGTTAAAGATGAAAATAAAGAGGAAGCTGTCTTCGCTGTTTTGAACTTTCTCAATGATTTTCCTCAATTTCATCAACCCAGACACAACTGGGGGCTTCAGTATGACTTTGGTCAAGGTCGAGTCCTGTTAGTTGCATTGCACCAAAGGATGTACTTCATCTAGATTTCTCAGCAGGGAAGCAAGAATCTTCAAGACAATTTAGCTTGTCCTTGGGCCGAAAACGCCAAATCTACTACCACCAGCCATCTCTTTCTGCTACATTCAACTTGAAAGCTCTTTATCTTGTATCAGTTTGTTATGGTTCTACTGAGATGGTTTCTTGTCTGCTGTCAAATATCCCATTTCTTGAGAGTTTGACAATAGCAAAATGCAATGGATTACAATCTATACAACTTCAGGGTAATTCAAAGCTTCAAAAGTTAACTGTCCTAGATTGCTTGCAATTGAAGTCCATCCAAGTACATTTCAACTTAGAGATCAGTTTAAAGAACTTCCAATATCGAGGAAGAGTTGCTTCTTTTAAATATTACAATGAAGATCCACTCTACTGCCGGTACAATTCTCCTACGAATAATTGTTCACCTTTCAACCTGGAAGATGCCATGCTTGATTTTAGACAAGGACCCGGCTACTATGGCATCAATATACCTGGCTTTGTATTAATGCTTAAGAGAAGTTAAAACTCTTACATTGTGTAGATGGGTTTTCCAGGTATGTTGAACTTGAATGATGAATCCTGTAATCTTCTCTGTAATCCATTCAACCTTTGATCAATTCTTTTTGCCCAAAGGTTCAACTATTCTTCATTTTCTTTCCTCAGGATTTGATGTTACCAAACTTATACCTTTTAGGTGAAGACTTCTACAAGCTAACAGAATTGTGGTGGATTGATAATTCACAGGAGAGATACAATTGTAATGCGTTAGTCTCCTTTGCCTTAGTCTCCTTTCTCAAACTCTGTCCTCAGTTAACCAGGAGTCCTCAGTTAACCAGGCTCTATATCACTGTAAGTTTTTTTTTTTGCATTTTCATCATATAATTAGCAGCTAATTATTAGAAAGAACTTCAACTTATATGTAAGATATAAGCTTAGTTCTGAACTTCTAGATGATGTTATCAGGAGAAAAATTTTCACATTTCATATATTAGCCATGGAATTCCAAGCCTAATACTATCAAATGCATGTCTTTCAAGTTTTAACAATTAGGCATAAGAAAGACCAAAATTCAATAATAAAACAAAACTTGAATTTTTGCAATGTACTAAATTTTGATGTGGTGATGGAACTTATTGTAGAAATATGCACAAATAGTACTTGTAGTATTAGTTTTTGATACTCAAAAAACTTCATAACTTCCTGATTAAAGATGCAGATCGACAATACAACAAATATAAATATGTCATCAACCAAGGTCACAGGGTCTACAAGATTGAAGCATCTCAAGGCTGTCAAGTTAGAAGGATTTGCAAATGAGGAGGAGATTATAGTGGCAAAGCAGCTGAAAGATGTATTTCAAGCAGAACCATTGATTATAAAGGGGGATGGGACTGTGAGGCGACTAATAAAAGTAGATGGGCAGCTAAAGGAAGGGATGGATCCATATGCATTTATTGAGAAAAGGGTTAAAATTTCCATGAATTATGTCCTAAACATGTTCATATGGACCTCTAAATACAACAAGTTTTCACTTGTTATTATACCTATAAGTTATTCATAAAAAAAAAAAAAAAAAAACCATGATATCAATTTTATATGTTCGAGCATGAAGGGATTTTCGTTTTTATACCTTTGTTCCCGCAATGGAAATGCATGCATTGACAAGCTTTGGCTTAAGAGTTGAAACAGAGCTGTTATTTTAAGGAATAACAGTATCAATGTCTGTTACCATTTATCAGTCCATTTCATTAGCAGAGGATGTTCCGAGATCGATCACATTGGTCCTTGATCCATTTGACAAGCTTTCATCTCATGGAAAAATCCGTTTCATTGCAGACAAGGCTGTTTTCTATCTACCATTGAAGATCAGGAGGAACTTGATCTGAATTTATGTAATGGAGGACAAGGAACTTACGGTATTTTAACTGCAGTTACAGCTCATTCTGCAAACCCATTTGATGAACAGGGTTTACATATAAAAGTGCTTTGTTTAGAGTCTGTAAACAAGCCGACTAGGAAGATAGTTTCATCTGTTATAAAAACTCCAGAAATTGGTGTTTAGGGGAAACAACTTCCCTGGTTTTGGCTTTAAATGTGCTCCTGACTTGGAGAATGCCTTTCTTGATTTCAGAAATGGTACCCCGGCTACATTCCTTTTGCACTTGACTATCTTCTTTCTCTTCTGTCGGCTATCAAAAATGTCAAAACGCGATGGAAAATCAAATTTGAAGCGGCTATCTTCAGCTGGAGTCATCATTTGGGAGCGAATATTCAACCACCTAAATGGTGTTCTGTTGGATTTACAGCACAAAGGAAAATCACAGCACAACAACCTTGAGTTTTGTCAGGAAGATCTACCCCTCTTTGGAGAAGCTATTCATAAGAGTAGTATTTATGTTAGAAGTAGCTAAATTGCCCGAGCAATGGCACAGGCATGAGTCAATATGATGTTTTGTCTACTGCTTTTTCTGAATCCTGAAAATGGAGGCAAATAGTTTTATTATATATTGCTATATCAAAAAAGACACATAATATATTAAGTTGGAAAATATAAATATTGGAATATCTCCATTACAGGACCAAAGACACTATCACAATACATCATAGTATCACAGGTTCGCTGACAGTAGAGAAAATAAAAGAAAAACAGAGAAAGCAGATGACCAGACATTCCAAGGTAAAAAGTCCAGGCATTCATGAATCAATCCGTCGAATGATCTAATCATTGCTGCACCCAAAAAAGAATAAAGCAATTAAAACACCATGAAAAATGGAAGAGCTTGAAACAGCAAAATAATAATAATAATAATAAAAGAGTGAATGTATCTTTAATGTTACTTGTTTTTGAAGCACCAAGGGCTGGAAAAAGCTCTTTCTTTACCTTGCGTCGGCATTGCTGAAAAGGGGAGAGTTAATGAAGGCCTTAATTAATCATAAAAATCAAGCATCAATTAAAGATAAAAAGTTGAAAGAACTTTTGTTGCCCTTGAACATGGTGGCAGAAGGGGATATTTCAAATTTTAATTCATAGGCGAAGGTGCATTTTCTCTCTTATCTTTGTTTGACTCAACAGAGACAAAGACCTTGTAGCAATGGCCTGGAGAACTAGCTAGCCCTAATCGCCATTGACCCAGAAACAGAATGTGGGTATGGTTTCTTGATGTCTGAGAGGCAGAAATAGATTATGGGTGATGGGTTCGGGAGAGAGAAATACAATATCAATTATGTGTTGCCAAACCTGGTATTCCTAATTGTTAGAACCGACTCTCCTCCTCTAGTCCTAATTGAGTTGGAATTTATTTTTATTTTTATTTGACCGACATATATATAGCTAAAGAAAGGAACAGAACTAATTTTTATTTTAGTTGGTTTAATGAAATTAAATTAATTGCTGATGTGAGGCAAACGGTTTTATCTATATGCATTGTAATACAACGAATAGGAATTGAAATTTTTGAAGATGAACAATCTTTCTAATCTAAAATTTTAAGGTGAAAATTTGTTGATGGTGTTTTTGGGTATTAGTTGAAGGGAAGTAGTCTTGAAGTTGCGTGGAGGGAAGTTGGAACATGTAGCAAAAAAATATGATTAAGAGGCATCAGAGTTGGTTCTTAAAGATGCACTTCAAGTGAAGTGTTCAAGGGTTTAATGAGAAAGAAGGTAAATAGTGAATATTAAGGAAGTTTCACAAAAAAGGATATTTAGTTCGTACATATTTAAACCTTTTTTTTGTCTTATATAAGAGGGGAAGGGTATTTTCGTTATCAATTTGATAATTGATGATAAATTTACGTAAAATTTGAAAAAAAATTTCGTGAGTGATTATAGACTATATTTAATGACCTAAATTAAATTAAAAATTTGTATTATTATGAAATAATGTCTTGATAAAATATTAATGGAGGTGTTGGTGAATTTTTTATTGATAAAAAATTAACTTGTTTTATGATAAAAAATTTAAGTGTTGATCTTTATTTATGATAACGTGACAATTGAATACGTATTAATTAAACAATCATAAAATTTGATCTTATTGATTTAATAAATAAATACAATAATTACCCTCAATTTAGGGAGTTATAAAGTGATAGCCCTCGTACCATTGGCAAGTTTGGGATAATGTGCTTGACGGGAGGGCATTGTGGCTAGGGACTTTGGTCTGGCAAGCTGTGTTGATGATGTGTCCTTATAAGGCAAGGGGCGCTCTTTTGGTGAGCAGCATTGATGACATGTCCGTTTGGGGTGAGGGATGTTCTTTAGGTGAGATGTGTTAATGACATGTCCCTTTGAAGCGAAGAACGATCTTTGAGCGAGCTATGTGTTTTGTCAAAATGCGAGGAATAGTAGGTGAAGACTTACGAAAAATTTTCCATATCAAATTTTGATGCAATATACTTAATGCGCATTAAGTGTAGCACGTTTGCTAGGGGATATTGAGCATGCACCCGTGTTTCTAAATTGTGTGGTTATGAAAGACATGTGGTGCAATAGGGTTTAAAAGTTGTCAGACATAATTAATGAGTTTAAATTTTAAATTGTATCGGTTTGCAAAAAAGGAAATAAATGTGTTTTATTTTTAAAGATGGGTTGTCGAATGGGTTGGCTATAATGGGGAATTAATCTGGGCCATTTTGTGACCAGTTGAAATGGTCCAAATTAGCATCATTTCACTTATGTTGTTTAGTTAGGTATAAATAAAGGAGATAGAAAATTTTTAGACTCACTTTTACAGTTTGCAAATAAGAGAGAACTGTTCGTTTGAGCTTTATGCTATCTATGATTTTCTAACTATTTTTTTTTTTGTGAAGATTTTTTGTGGGTAAGTAATTTTTGAATCTTGTTTGTGTTTGTTCTGTTTTTCTAAGGAAAATGGCACAAAAACGAAGGTTCGTTGTTGAGAGCTTGAGTGATGAGGATGGTGCTAGGGTGCCTACAACAAACATTGGGAATCAAGGTAAGAAAGATAGTGGCCAGGGCAGGGGAGAAGGTGGTCAAGATAGGGGTCACAGGGGCCCAGGTTTTCAAAGGAGTGGTGGCCGCGGTTGTGACATTATGATTTCAGAGGTGGAGGCTTTTGGTTTTGGGGTGAATGCCCTTAGTGGGGGTAAAAGGAAAGGGAAAGGAAAAGGGAAATAGAAGGACGTGATGGTTGAGGAGCCCATGGATATGGCTCTAGGGACATGGCCACTAGATATTACTATTTCAATGCCACAGCAGCCGTGGCGAAGCAAATCCTAGATCGCCTGGCATTCGACCTAGGGAACTTGATTTTCTTCGTTTCACTTTCGCCCGAGGGCTTCACCATAAGCTAGATTGGGGCAAATGAAGGGATGGCAAGTTCTACCTACACAATTTTTGCCGTGGGTTTCACTTACTGTTGCACCCCTTTTTCCACCTGATGTTGGCAACTTTCAACCTAGCAACCTTGTAGATATCACCGAACATTTGGGCAATTATGGTGACCTATTTCATCTACTGTCGTATGAAGAAGTGGTTGCCCTTAGTGAATGTGATCTTAACGTTGTACATGTTGAGAGAGATCAATGGATGGCTACATCACCTTCAGACGTGCAGGTGGTCATACATAGTGGATCTGCCTTATAACAGCCATCCCGTGCATGATAAAATCATGGTGGCCCACACTACGGCACTTGGTGTGTAGTTCAGCTTCAAGATCAAATCGTCTTATGCTAGTATGTTGACAAGGGAAACTTTTGAGCTTAGGGAGGATGAGGTGAAACAAGTGAACACTTTAAAGGATGCCAAACTATCTTACCAAGACCTAGCCACTGGCGAGAACATTCATGATTATTGCTTCATTCCAAGCGAGGACCAGGACTTGGTTGGTGTTGTTCAAAATGTGTAAGACTAGGAAATAGGGCAGGATGGGGAGAAATGAGCACCTAAGGGCAAGAAGGAAAGGGCCCCCATAGGTAAAAAGTGTACGTTCTTTGTTTTGTGTTGCCTTGTGTATTGTATGACTTTATTGTTGATTGGTGTTAATTGTAGAACTGTTTTGCTATTGCAGTGAAAAAGGTAGCAATCAAGCCTAAGAAGTCAATGGCTTGTCAAGGGAATCCTTCTACTAGTGCATGCAGCAAATGCTAGAAAACAGACCGTCTGTGCATGCCCCTGTTGGTATGGAGGGGAATGTTGGAGAATCAAACATTGATATTTATAGAGGTTTGATCATTTTTTAAAAATATTTTTGATTAAATAAAAAACTAGAAAGTATTCAAATTAAATTCAAATTAGTTTAATTAAATTTTAGTAATTTTTTATTTTATCATTTCAAAATTTATTAATTCAAGACTAACATATCGAGGACCTTCAAGCTAGTAGTTCTGGGGTTAAGCCTACTCTAGTTAGGCATGAGGTTGGCATAATAGCTTCTGTTATTGCTCTAATTGATGCTGCTCTAGTCCCTAGCAGTGATGGTGATCCAACTCCTATAGCTTCTTGAAAATTTTGTGCACACATTCTATTTTTATTTTTGTAATTTTTTTTATGCAAGTTTTTATATTGACACAGTGATGATTAATAAAGATAAAAGCTTTTACAACAATTCTTGCCTTATGGTTGATCTATATTTTCTTTAACTGTTTCACATATCCAAATTTGTGGGTTAAGTATGAAGGCAGGGCCTTACGCTGTTGCGTGAGAATGCTAAGTTAAAAGGTTTCTAGTAACTCAATTTTGCATTATGACTTGGATGTTTTGACATGTCCATGACTATCAGCTTAGCCTCATAATTATAGGCTTGTTCTTTGCTACTATTTGTGTTATGAACTTAGTGATTTTTCCAAATACTAAGTACTTGGGGATGCTGATTTCCTATGAATGCAGGACTTTGCTCAATTTAGGCTGAGTTCATTTTGGTTTCATAGGAAAACTAACTTGGGTAGTATCATTAGACAATCTTTAAATGCTATGAAAGTTCACATAGCTTTGGACTAACTTGTTCCCAGGTTTTTCAAGAATCTAAGTAAATTGAATAATTCCATATGATGGTTTTTATTTTTATCAAGAAGGCAATGCTTCAGATCCTTTCTAACTTATGTAATAATTTGTTTACTCGTTTTATGAGGTAATGTTGTGACATTCAAGAAACTATTAGTAAACCTTGTTAAAGGAAAAGTGTAGACACCTTATGTAGGCCCAAATTAATTGGACTTGATTCATTTCAAGCCTAATTGTTGAATTTGGTTTTTATCTATATGTATATTTTATTTTTGCTTTATTCTTTTATTTTCAATTTATTGTTATCTGTATAAATATATATTTATTTTATTTATCCTTTTTACTTTATCATGATTGTTTATCTGTTGAGTTAATTTTTAATTATTTAGTTTTATTTGTCTTGTTTTTGATTGATTAATTATCTGTTTTAAGGAAAATCAAAATTTAAAATTATTGGCTAGGGTCTTGATAATTTCATGAAGTGAAGCTAAAATTTTTTAGATAATTCATGAGTTTTGAAACTCAATTTGATCCTAAACTCTTTTCTCTGAAGGATTTTGACTTTATATAAAGCAAAGAAAGGAAATGATCAATACCCAAAAATCAAAAAGAGGAAAGACATAGACGAAAGGTAGAAAATTGATAGCAAATTTTTCATGCAGTGGGGTTTAATTTCGGGTAGTACTTTTGTTCTTAGGTTTGGCGGATTTTAAGAGTAATTTTTGAGAAAATTTGTGGTTAAATAGGTTTTGGGAAGTCAAGATTTGTTAAAAAGAAGCTGCTGGAATCTTTCCACAAATTTCTAGAATTTTTTGGTGAAATTCAAACTTTTCAATGAAATCCCTAATTTTTGACGACCGATCCCAATTTCCAGCAACATCCATAGAATTTCGACAAGAATTTCCGATTTTCAATGAGATCCTGATCAAAAACCCAAACCTGATAGAAATTCTGACCACGAATGATTTTTTTGATGAAAATCTATAAAATCTAGCTATTGATGTTTCTCTCTTAGAGAGAGAAGTAGAAGAGATGAGAAAAAGAGAGAGGGAAAACAAACTTTAGAAAAAAAAATTTTCTTTCGCTTTTTTATCGAATTGAAATGGCAATGTTTTGAGATTGAAAAAACCCAAGATCTGTGTGTTTTACCAAAAGGACCTGACTCGTTGCATGCCATGAATTGGCAGTCCATTTTCCCTTGGCTATCGGTGAGTGAGCCAAGTCGTTCCAGTCGCAGATTGTCCTTGTAGCAGAACTGCAATCCAAGTTGAAATAAGCCGCCATCATTTTTTGGTAATTTTTTTTATTTAATTTATTTAATTTAAAATTTATTTATTTATTTTAATTGATTTTTTAAAAAATAAAATTTTAAAATAAATTTATGATTCTTACTAAATTATAAAAAGAATTTCATAGGTTAAAAATTATTTTAAACTTTTGAATTCTGTTGGAGAATTTTATAATAACATTTTATAAATTTTTTTTTCAATCCTACTAAATTGTTAGAGAATTTAAATTTTTAAATTAAGTCTTACCAAATTATTGAAAGATTTAAAATTTTTTTTATGAAAACTAAACTATTGGAAGATTTAAATATCAAATTAAATCTTATTAAAACTACTTGAGGATTTATTAACTCATTCTAAAATTTCATGAATAAATTTTTTAATAAAAAAATCTCACCAAACTATTAGAAGATATGCATCGAAATAAAATCTTATCAAATTATTGGAGGATTTTATTAATAATTTTTTTAAAAAAAATTGATTCATAAAATAAAATAAATTAAGAAATTTGATGATAAAGCCTCTTCATAATGGTATACTAGTTTCTATGAATACTCTTAAGATGATAAAATTCTTTTAAATTGTTACCAAATTATTGGAGTAATTTTAAAACTAATTTTTGATACTAAATTTATTTGGTAAAAATACAAATATGTTTTTGAGGCTTGGGATAATATGAAATTAACTGGTTCTATCATTTGGAAGAACGTTGTCAGGGTGTTATAATTTTACTCATGCGTAACCACACTCTCAAATCTAGTATTGTTTCATAGACTAGAATCTACCTTCTAAAAATACTTGAGTCAGGCTTAGGACATCTTTTCCAAATGCAACTAATTCAGTTAGGTGGTCAATTGTACCTAAAAAAAATGGTGATGACTCTTAATTTGTATTTAGCAATAAGATCATAGATCTAGACGTTATGATAGTTTACCAACTTCACTGAGGTTGCTAAGAGTCAGGCCAATAAATTCGTGTTATCCAAGCCTAACTTAATAAACTTAAGAATTTTTCTTTAAATGTTTTATTTATTTTAACCATGTCATATTATGTCGTTCACTTGCATATGTATAACATAAGCTTTACAACTGAGGCTAATAACACATCTCTTGAAAACAAAGAGCCATAGTGCAAAAGACAAATAGAAATGAAGTCAATCAAGGAAAAAAAAAGAAAAAAAGAAAATGGATGTTTAGCCGACACTTCAAGGCTAGATTTAGGAAGGTTGGTGGGTTTTCAAGCAAACTAAGGCCAGAACGGTAAAAAGGAAGGCAATGAAGACATTTGGGAGAAATTTGAGCTAAATCTAGCATCGACGAACAGTGGCCGACGATGAGGAAATGTTGACTAACATGACGGTTGATGAATGATTTTTGGGAAAGATAGACGGCTATCTTAGAAGTTTGGAGGGATTTTAGATTTTTTTTTGGTGAAATATTGAAATGAAATAGAAAAAAAAAACTTAGCTTCTATAGCTAAAAAAAAAAAAGAAAAGAAAGTGGCATTGTTTCAGAAGGAAGGATTTACACATGACTGCAATTGAACTCGAGGTCCTTGTGCCTGACTCATTCAGGTTCCTATTAATTAGCCCTTGATCTGTTTAAGTGAATCAGTTGCTAACTAGTCTTAAACCAGATTGAACCATTTTAATTTGTAGAAAAATCACCTTTGAACTGCCTTTGAACAGGTCTACATCACGAAAAACCACCAAACCATTTCTATATCAGTGAATTCAGGTTTTTTTGTTATTTTTATTTATTTTCATTTATATATTATTTTTCAATTATTTTTTCAAATTATTTATTTTCTTATTTATGCATGTTTAAAATCTTAAATCCTTATAATAAACTTTTAATATTTTTGTAGTAAAATAGTGCTAATAAAAATAACATTTCAATTTTTTAAAAATAATAAAGTTCAATATATTTATTCCAAAAAATGCTACTAATAAATTAAAAAAAGAAAAAGGAAAAAAAAGAAAATCTCTTAGGATGGGATTTTAAGGAGATCCGAGTAGATATTTTTAAAAAATCTCTAAGTGAGAAAATTCTTCTAAAAGTACCATCAAAGTATTAGGGTATCGAGAAAAATTTTTAATAAAAAGATTTTTTTTTACTTTGTTCCTTTTAAAATTTTTTAATAATAATGATTGTGAAATAACTAGATGATTAAAACAAAATTAAAATGAGTAATGAAAAAAATATAATACAAGAAAAATAAGTAATATGTCTTTCAAAATATAAAATATGTAATATAAAAATATAATAAAATAAAATGTTTTAAAAATAATAAATAAATAAATAAAATATAAAAAATAACAACTTTCGTATGTATATTACGCCTTATCATTTGCATTACATGATCTCGAAAGCAATGCGAGTTTCCGATGATAGGTTTCCGGGAAGTCCAAGTAGCAATTTCCAAGAATTTCCTAGGTGAAATTTTTTTTTTAAATTACCAAAATATTGAAATATTTTAAAACTCTTTTCAATACAATGATTTTTATTTTTTCATTTAATTTGAATGGTTTTGTTTTAAAAAAGAAAAAGAAGTAAAAATATAAAATATTTATGCAAAATGTGTTTTAGGAAATAAATTTATTTATGAATAATTGTATTACTTAAAACTTTTAGCATTAAATATTAATTATTTTAAAAAATAAATTTTTGATGATGAGATTTTAAGATTTTTCGAGTAGTGATACTTAAGAATTTTTTAGGTGAGAATTTTTTTTTCAAATGCTACCAGCTTATTGGAGTATTTATAAAAAATTTTGAATACAATAAAAATTTTCCTTTTCTTCTAAATAATATAAGAAAAAAATTAATAAGTGGTTAAAAAAAGGAAAAATAAAATATATGTGTTAAATTTAATTATTTGTATTGCATGTATGTCATTTATTTTTTAAAAATAAACACGAGCATATGAAGATGTGATTTTTATGATGTTCGAGTAATGAGTTGTAAAAAATTTCTAGGTGAAAATTTTTCTTTAAATATTACCAGCATATTAGAATATTTTTGGAACTTTTAAATAACAAGGTTTTAGTTTATTTTTTCTTGAATAAAATAATATAGAAGGGCCAAAATTATGATGAATAAAATAAATCAAGAAAATTATTGATAAATACCAAACTTAAGGCCATTTTTATTGAAATTTAAAGGATAACACATAATTAATAGGTACCGTTTTTAAAACAGTCGCTGTGAGGGTGCTAATCCTTCCTCACATATAACCAACTCTTGAATCCAAACTGTTTCATAGATCCTAAAATTATATTTTTAATAAATTTTAATTAATTTTAAGAGTTTATTAAAAATGTAAGTTTTTAATAAGTGACCAATCGCACTTAACCAAAAAATATTGGTGGTGACTCTTTTTTATTTTTTTTTATTTTTATAATTCGTCTAGTGGCACCTAAAACTATTATGACAGCTTGATGACTCCATTAGGATACATTTTTTTAAAGCGGGTCAAAATTAATTATGTGTTATCCTTAATTTTGATTTAATGATTTTAATCAGTATTTAATTTTATTTTCCTTGATTTAGATTTTATTTTATAACAATAATAATAAAAAGGAAAAATCACTTGCATTTTATTTATGTTATTTATTTATTCATTAATTATTTTATTTTTTGGATATATTATTCTTGATAAATTGCAAGGCATTTAAGATTAGGGTTTTAATGTTACATTCCTTCATTCACACTCGACACAATCATATTGTGCATGAGGTCTATACCGAGGCTCCAACTGTCTTAGGAGGGAGTATGGTACAAATACTCTCTTGAAGTGATAACTTTCACAATAGCAAGTAAAATATTCTCACTCAAATTGAACCCTTTTTGTTTGTAACTTATCATGGGTGAAGATCAAGGTACTCTACTAGTTTGTAGTGGATGATGATGTGATGAACAATCTAGGAACTTTTAGATGCATAAATCCTAACCCTACATATATTAAGCCTTAGGAGACCAACCTAAGTAGAGCCATACCACATCTTATCTCTAGAAATTACCTGAATTAGGACACATGAGGAACACTAGGATGCAATCTGTATTTTGGGGGTAATAATAATGCAAAGGAAACTAAATTTGAGAAAAAAATTCTTTCAATAAAATTTTTTTTGACATACTATTCGATTTGTGTAGTGACTTTCCAAGATTTTCATTTCAACAAAAAAAATTTTTTTTTTAAAAGGAAGTTTTTCTTGAATTTTCCAAAAAAATATAAAAAAAATGATTTTCCTTAATTCCTTTGTTAAACACCAAATAAGACAAAAACAAAAAAAAAAGTTTGAAACAAAAAGAAAACCTTAAAAAAAGTATTTTACCCTTTTGTTTTCAAACTTAAATGATTTTTTGATGAATGTGAAATCAAGTTGTTTTGTACTTTTGTGTTCCCACATTTTTTTAAAAGAAATAAATAAAGAGAAGTTTTGGAATTGATCAAGTTATCTAGTAGACCTTGCAAAAAATGATCTAGCAAAAAAAAGTGTTCAAAAAAAAGAAAGAAAAGAAAGAAAGAGAGAAAAGAGAAAAGCAAAAAAAAAAAAAAAAAGAGAAAAAAAGTAAAAGTAAAATGTAAAATAGAAAAGGAAAAAAGAAAAATGAGAGATTTAGAATAAATGAGGAGTTTGTCATCATTTTTTGGATTTAATCATTGTATTCTACATTTATCATGGATATGGTTTTGATATTTTGGGTCGTGTGCATAAAAAATTTCATTTTTGTAGATATATTTGCATCATTATCATATTCATATATTCATAAACATATTTTGTATGTCATGCAAGTTAGAAATTATTTTGTGGCATTGATTTAGTAAGAGTAACAACATAGACTTTTTGGTTTAAGAAGTAAAATATCTATTTTAATGGGTATTAGAAGGGTGAAAATGGGAGGCTTGAATTAGTGCTTTAGAACACAATAAAGAGAAATTTGAATGCGACATTTAAAAGATGACACAATAGATTGCCAAGTTAACGAAAATGATTGAGAGACTCAACGAGCCGAAGTTGGTCCCTTTTGAAGGGTCCTTTTAAATTTTAGCTCAAGTAAGTTCTAAAAACTCATGGAGTTGTAATCAACTAATTCTTGTTGGGTCTAGCATTTTTCCTGAGCATGTTAAAGCATTCCGTGGTTTAAGCAATGATTAAATTTTGGATAAGGTCTTGAAAGGAATGAGTGATCGAACCATGCAAATGTCTGAACTTAATAATTTGATTTCCAAGATGGAGTTGCCAAGTTCCATACAACCCTCATAAATGATTTCGAACTCGAACATGCATTCAACCCCTTTTTATGTTTATTTTCAACCTTATTTCCAAGCATCTATGACCAAGCCCCTAAACTTTATGTAGTTTCGAGAAGTCCACATCTAAACCCAAATCTTTAGCCTACTATTCCTTAACCACCTGTTCAGCTAATTTCTCAAGTTTGCACCTTTGCACTACCACCATATGCTTGAACTTCTAACCA
This sequence comes from Durio zibethinus, assembly GCF_047325235.1. NCBI lineage: Eukaryota > Viridiplantae > Streptophyta > Magnoliopsida > Malvales > Malvaceae > Durio > Durio zibethinus. The sequence continues at coordinate 17,934,096 of NC_143175.1, forward strand.
ATTTGTTGCCCAAAAACCAGCTATGAAGAAAAACATACACAGTTAGATCCTATTTCCATTTCATATGGAAAACATTTTTCCTATCTACTTGAGAAACGTCTTGTTGCCTCATGCCTTTAGAGCTTTTAAAGCCCTCATACCCTAAATGGTTCTACCTAAACGCAAGATGCGAATACCATAGTACGAATATAAAGCACTCCATTAATAATTATGAAGCTTTCAAACATAAGATGCAATCACTCTTGGATGCGAAATGGTTCGATCCAACTGTAATAGTAGGCTAAAGGTCTAAGAACAATGACAAGGGGTTGGAGTGATGATGAACATGGATAGGGTTCTTTATTTAAAAGGATCTTCAAGCAGTAGGTTGCTAGGAAAATCAAATGTTTTGCAAAATTATTCTATTTTGTAAATGTTTAGGAAGAATAATCTTTTGTTTCAATATGGTGTTAGCTTTCCGAACTTGGATGTATGAATTATGGTTTTTCTCTAACTTTTGCCTTTATTTCAATTTATGCACATTTCACTAAAGAGCTTTTTCATTCATTCATGCATTCGTTCATTCATTTATATACCCATTCAATAAAATACAATTTATGTGTGCCTTAAATAGAAAATGAATTTTTTTTAGAATAATCTTGGCAATTTCTTCTTAGGATTTGAAAAGTATCAAATTGATAGGGGCAAATGGAAAGACTATGGAGGAATTTTTTGCTTAAGGAAATAATCAACCAAAAAGACCTAGCTCAAGACAGAACTCATGGGATCTAGATACATATAGAAGGTATAGCTTCTTAGAAAAAAAAATTCAAGCTATTGAAAGTGAGGATAAATCTTACGATGTAAAGGGATCTTAGCTAGTTCCAGATGTGGTCATTCTACCTAAGTTTAAGGTTTTAACATTTGAAAAGTATGATGGAATATGATGTTTTGAGACACATTTGGCTCGATACTGTCACAAAATGTTTGGGTATGGTCATAACGAAAAATTGTTTATTCTTACTTTTCAAAAAAGTTTGACTGGGACAACAGCCAATTGGTATTATAGTTTGGAAAGCAACCAAATTCGTACTTGGAGAGATTTATCTTTAGCATTTTTGAAGTAATACCAACATATGTTGAAAATGGCCTTAAACTGATTAACCCTTCAAAGCATGAAAAAGAGCCCCAATGAAAGTTACAAAGAATATGCTGTTAGATGGAAGAAGATCGTATCGCAGTACGACCACTTTTTACTAATAGAGAGCTGAATTCCTTATTTATGGATCCTATTCCTTCTCCCTACTATGATAGGCTGATTGGTAATACCACTTCAGAATTTATAGATTTACTATATGTTGTAGGTAGAATAGAGGATGGGATTAAAAAAGAAAAGAGTTATGGATGCTAGTGCAAAGATTTATAATGAAAGGAATGGAGGTATTTCTGATGAACATGCTCAAGAAACAATTGTTGAAGGGTGAAATGAGGAAAACTTCAGCATAATAAATGAAGATTTGATGGATGGTCATTGGTCACCACACCTGCCCTAGCCTTTTTACAATTTGACACCTCAAGCCAATGACTTTTCTCAGCTATTTCATTTTTATATCCTAATGTCCCTTTCCTAGACTCTTATAGGTATTCATCAACTTAGGCCATCCATAGAGCCACAACAAAAAGAAAGTCAAAACACACCATTCACTTCTAATATCCTACACGAAACTTTTCCCATTGCTTGTCAGTAGTCATATGACTTTCTTTATCTTTACAAAGCCTAGAAAGCCTCCTTGCCCAAAAAGGTACAATCTCAGTGGTAAATATGAATAACATGATGGGGTCAAAGGACATTTCATAAAAAATTACACTGTCTTTAAGGATATGGTTTAGTCTTTGATCGATACAAATCCTATAAAATTTAAAGAGCTGGTTGGCAATTTTGATAATTGATAGTGGTGAAATTAAATGTAAAGATTCTAAAGCAGAAGCACTAAATCAATGACTCATTTTTTTAAGCTTGTATATTATCTTAAGAGCCCTATTAAGAATGTGAATTTTGGACTGAGCTTGAATGTTTGGATTGAATGAATGGATACGGTACATCATATTATCTTATAAATTTGTTGACATTAGAAGTTTTTAATTTCTTTTCAGTTTTAAGTTTTTAAGTTTTTTTTAAAAAAAGTAAAAAATAAAAATGGTTGGATTTGAATAAAGACCCACATAATTAATTCCTAAAAGTTATAAAAAGAGAAATGCCTTGAAAGAAAAAAAGTAGAAAAAAAGGAAAAAAAGTTTTCTTTTGAAAAGAACCTCGGAAGATTTAGCGATCCCTATTAGAAATAAACTCATTAAATGCCTTCACACCTTTTCAAATCACTCAAATGATTTCACTCATAATCCTGCAAGTGATATGAACCTAAATTCATCAATGCTGTCTTCACTTCATAATATTATGATATAAAATGGGTGATAATATTTTTCTAGGCAATGAACAATGAGACAACCAATTTCAAAACTATAAGAAATTTTGAGGATTCCTAGAATATCAGACAAAAATGACATTTTTTTATAAAGAATTTGGAAGTGGTAATTGGATGTGTCAAGATTATGCTATAACTCCAAAAAATTTTGAAATCAAATCCACCTAAATCCTTTAAAATGACTGCAGACATATTGGCCTCCTAGTTATCTACTTTAAAATCATCTTTGTCCAGTGTTTTAAGGAACATTTCTAAAAAGAAAAAACCTTAATGCCTTTAAGACAACTTGAATTTTAATCAACCCATTTTTTTTGTGAAATGACATGAACCATTTGACACCTTAAGCAAGTTTGTTCTACATAACTCATTTTCTCACATTGACCTGCATTAGGGAAGGGTTGTTAGAGCAAGGTATCTTTCTTGAATAATGGTGGACATACAAAGAAAAATGAAATGAAGATCAAAAACTAAAAAAAGAAAAAAAATTTGATTTTGATATTATGCACTTGAGGCATTGGAACGAATCCAAAGGATCTCAATAAATTTATGAAAAACTACGGAGAGAAAGTTACAGAGTTCAAAGAAAGTTTGAAAGATCAGAAATCGAAAATGGAGAAAAAAAACCAAAATAGAAAGTCTAAAAAAATCTAAAATCCCAAAAAAATATAAAAATAAATTTTTGAAAAAAAACCTTTCTTCTAATTTATTTTCCTAATAGGAATTTCTTTTTAACTTAAGTGATCTTGCTTGAGATGACAAATGGCCATCTTTCATTATCCTTTCACCAACAAGAAAATTATCCTCTTGCTACCCTTTTGACCTTGTGAATTCTTTCTCGATGAACCTTGACCAAGGATTACCTTGCATATTGAGGGAGCAAAGAAGGGACATATTCAATAATCACTTATGGTAAGGCCCTATTCATGTGTAAGGAAACAACCCTACATGTCAAAAAGCAAATATCTAATAAAATGAGTTTTGAAAATATTTTGAAAACACAAAATTAAAGATGGATGTGCAAGGTAGGGTAAAAAAAATAAAAAAATAAAAAAAAGGTAAGAGAAAAAAAAAGAAAAAATAAACAAAAAAAAGGCAAAAAAATGATTGAATGGCAAGTGTAAAAAATGAAAAAAAAGAAGTCCCAAAGGGAATCCTATGTATGATGATCCTTGGTTTGATCACACTTAAGTACGTTTTGAGTCTATTTATCCTTTCCTTTTGAACCTCGAACCTTGGCCTATGTTACGTTCTCTAAAAAGTCTATATTAGATTAAGTATGATTAATTAAAATTGAAAAGCTTATCTTTAAGGAATGTCCATAAAACCCATAAACCTTTTTATCCCCCTTTATTACCTAATTACCTATTTGGACCATTAGCTCATTTTGGATAAGTTTGAATTCGTGAGTGCATGGTGTAATAATAAAAAGAAAGAAAAAAAAAGAAGATGAATGCAGCTCTAGGGTGAAAACTTTACAAAAAGGTAGTTTAGAGCAAATCTTAAAAGCATTAAAGCCACTTCTGATATTAAGTGACATAGATGCTAACCAGAGGCAACCCAGACCCTTTAAAAGATCCAAAGATATTAAGGTATTAAAATTTTGAAATGCATAAAAAAAGATATATTTTGAAAATTTGAGCCTTCTTTCCTTATCCCTAAATGACCTTTCAAGATTTTGAACCTTTCGTAGTCGACCTTGACATATATAAAAATGTCATATTTGGATACTAAAGAAAGTGTCAAACATGTTTGGTTTTCAAGGGATTCTTGTGTTTTAGAAAAATTTATATTTTATTTGTGAACGTGCACTAAAAAACATACACCTCTTTTAATGGTGAAGTCCTTAAAATGACCTAAAACCTTCACGTATTGAACCATTCAATCTATTTGAAAAGAAAATTTTTACTCTTTTCATTTCTAATAGGGAGTACCAATTTCCAAGAGACTCTTAAAGTCACTTTTGTTATATATTGCATTAACATTGGTAATGGAATTTGATTATATTGGGCAATTTTGTTGGCCATTTTGAAAATTTTTTGAATAACTGGTTATGCATTTTTTTGAAAAATAAGAAAATCGTGTTTTTTATAAAGAAAAATTATTGAATTATGAATCTTTAGACCTATTCGGATTTAAGGAAAGAAAATATTTTTCAATAAAGAATTAATGTTGTTGAAAAGAAAAGAAAAAAAATAAAATATATTTTTTGGAAAGAATATAGTGGTTTGTCTTCTTATTTTTTCAATTGAGTCAAAAACGTATGTTCACGTTGCATGTTGAAACTAAAAAGAAAAAGAAAAGCATAATGAAAATCAAAGAAAAATCAAAAGAGCCAGTTCAGAAAGCAAATAAGGTAACAATTGGTAAAGAGACAAGATGGAATAGATGAGGGAGTTAGAAAATGGAAAGTGGAGATCACTTTGAGAAGAAATTGAAGAATTAATTAGATGGGAAACAATGGAAAAGTAGAATTGAGAAAGAGCATCCTTTTAGTGTTTATATTCAAGTAAGTGCATATACATTATAAAGTTTCTTCATGGGTGTTTGTGAAATGAAGTTCTATGGTTGCAATTAATACTCGAAAGAAAAAAAAAAGAGAAACTTTTGAATTTGGGGCAACCATGTCATGCATGAACATCGACATTTGCATTCATAAGAAACATGTGTGTTCTTGGAAGACATTTGCTAGTAAGAAAATTTGCATGCATTTTCTTAGGTACATTTGTGTAAAGAAATGATGATAATAACATAAAAAAGAAAAAAACTCAGATTTTCCACCATCGTAGAGTCATCTACATGAGAAAAAACATTGGCATCTGCATCATGAAAAAGTCACTTGCATTTTCATCGAGCTTTTATCTCACAAAAAATTCTATATAGTACATGAATTCTTACATTCACATAAAGACATTTGTATTTGCATCATGATTGTATTTGTAAGAAAAAAAGAACAGAAAAACTAAGAGAAAGAAGTCATCAATAAAAGAATTTGACAAAAAGAAGAATTCTATAAAAAAAAGGATTAGAATCTCCTAGTTTAAGAAACAAGAAAAATAAATAGGGTTTGAAAAAAAAAAGAGAAAAGAGATAAAAAGAAAAAAATGAAAAATGAAAAAAAAGATAAAAGATAAAGAAGTATAGCATAGGAAAAAAGAGAAAAATAAGAAAGCGATAATAATTTGATTTGCAAAAGAAGAGGGGTTATTGGAGATATGAATGAAAAAATGAAATATGATAACAAGTCAAGTTTTCCTTTAGAAAGAGTGAATGTTAAGATATTTAGAAAAAAAAAGAAAAAGATCTAAGCCAAGTTTAGTTGGAACCCAGAGAAGTTTAAGCTTAGTTTAGTTGATACTCAAATAAAATTAAGCCAAGTTTAGCTAGTATCTAGATCTATTTAAGCCAAGTTCAGCTAGCACCCAGATGATATTTAAGCCTAATTTAGCTAGCGCAATTGAAACTTTAAACCTAGTTTAACTGGCACTTAAATGAGATTTAAGGCTAGTTTAGCTAGCATCCAAGCCCAATTTAGCTAGCACCTAAGCCTAGATTAGCTGGCACCTTAACCTAGATTGGTTACCACCCAAGCCCAGTTTTGTCAACACCAAAGCCTAGATTAACTGACACTGTAACCCAGATTAACTGGCACCCAAGCTTAGATTAGCTGAAACCTTAACCCAGATTAGTTGGTACCCAAGCCCAAATTAACTGGCACTTTAAGCCTAGATTAATTATCACCTAAAGCCTAAATTAGCTGACACTTACAAGATTTAAACCTAGTTTAGCTAAAATTTGAATTTTAAGTTCAATGAAATTGGCACCAATTAAGGAAAATGTTGTGATCAAGTTTTCTTCAAATTCATTTGATGACAATATCCGAGTTCTTTTCGGTGGTGATAACTAAAGTTCAAAAAATCTTAAAAGTTTCATATTTGTTTTTTTACAAGCAAATTTTCCAAAATTGATTTGTAAGGCCTCCGGGTATTATCTGATATCTAAGTTCTCTTTAGTGGTGATAGCTAAAGTTCAAAAAATCTTAAAAATTGATTTTTTTTTACAAGCAAATTTTTAAAAAATGATTTGTAATTCCAGGCAAAATACTTTAAATTTTTAAAGTTTCAATGCCCTGATTAGAGGAGCATTTATAGATGTTGAGATTTGTAAGACCTCTAGACATAATCTCTAAGTCTTTTAGGCAAAACATTTTAAATCTTTAATGTTTCAATGTCTTTGATTAGAGGAGCTTTTGTAAATGGTAAGAGTTGTAAAATTTTTTAGTATGATTTGTTTTTTATTTTCAAAAGTTGTGAAGTCTTTGTTAAAAGGAGATTTTAAATTGATTTTCAAATGGTCAAGTCTTTCAAATCTTAAAAAAAAAAAAAACAACAAACAACAAAAAAAGCAAAAATGACAAAAAATTTTGAAAAAAAAACTTTTGAAATCTTATTGAATTGTTGACTCCAGACAAAGTTGTGTCTATGTCTTTATCTTATTCTTGATTTTTAGTAACGTACAAAGAGGAGCAGCTGTAGACACCTAATTTTGTCTGGATCGATTTAGATTTGTTCGATTTTTACACTTGATTTACAAGATTTGATTTGGGATGATTTGAAGGTTGTAATTCAATTAACTCGTTTAGGGCTTATTTTGGATTAATTGTTTTTTTCTATCATTTTGCATGGGATAAAATTCATATCCAACTCTATTTGTGTTAAGGCCCAATTTAATTAAGGTTAATTTAAAATTTAGTTATTTAGGTTTGAAGGCCTAATGAAAATCCAAGTTGATTTTTTTAGGCTTAAAAAAATTTTTATATTAACCAAAAATTTCATTTTAAGGCCCGATTTAGTTTATTTCTTAAAATTAATTAAATTAACCAAAAATAAAAAAAACATAAAAAAATAAAAAATTGAAATGGTTGGCAGCCACTACTATATCAGGGGGCAATAACCCATAACAAGCCAAAAATTCTTAGGAGTTTTAGCTCCATTACCCTGGAATGTTGAGAAACATTGGACTATTTTACAAATGGCTAAATAAAAGACTAAGGAAGAGGCTCAGTGAAAGGGGGGCAATTGATTACATTAAAATTTTAGCTTTTTTATACTCATTTTTAATGTAATTTAATTCATATTTTGGCTTGTTCCTTAACAGTTTTTGCAAAATTACTCATAAATACACATTTATCTCACATGTAGGTAAAAATAATGGAATTGAGAAATTTTGGACTTTTTTATACAAATTTGAAGGATTTTTTATACAATTTATGCAAAAGGCCTAAATTAGTGTCAATAGCAAAATTGACACTTAAGGAGTTTTTTTGACTTTTCTATCATAATTTTTTTAGTATTATTTTCATAATTTTTTGTAGTAAATTTTAGGTTAAAAATATTCATAAAATGTTTGAAATATTTTGTAGAAAAAAATATGAAAGATGAAAGAAGAAGGACGTACATGAGTGCATGCAAGATCATGCAAATGCTAGGCATTTCTCTAGATAGACCATCCATTGATGAAAAGGTGAGTGAAAATGATTTTAGTGAGGATGGCTCAATTGCTTACCTTGAGTTACAAGAAGGTCGTAGCAATGACTCTAATCAACAAAGAAGTAAACCTCTTAGTGTATCTATGCATTTTTCTTTGTGCATTGAAAATCCATTATATGATGAGCCGAAATTACATATTTTTGAAAACCCACTATTTAATGATTGTGATGAAGGTTCTTTGACTCCACCATTAGACATAACCCTTGTTGAGCTTACACCTATACCATGTATGGAGGATTTTTTCATTTTAGACCATATATCCATATTCTCTATGGTGATACCCATATCATTTGTACTGAAGCCAATGACTAACTCTATTAGTCTTTATTGCAATATATTTAGATTTTCATAGAAGTGGAACATAAATCTACTCGTGTGCACCACATTCACTTAAAGCTTATGATTACATATTTAGAGCAAAAGAAGAGAATGAAATGGGTAGATTCGTGAAGAAAATGTGGTGTAATTCTTTAACACTTGTGAAAGTCAAGCTTTTGACTTTAAATAAAGCACTTTTTGGAAGGCAACCCAAGTTTCACATTTTATGTTGTTTTTATTTGCTTATTTTTGTTGTTTTACTTATCTTTTCCTCGTACATATTGATGTTTATTCTCGTTATAGGTTTTTTCTTTTTTTTCGTTTTGTAGGTTGAATAAGAGCTTGAAATGGATGCACTAGTTTTGGCCAAAGCAAGAAGTGGACATTTGGCCACCATGCCTCTATGGTGATAGGGGAGTTTCCTTATTCCTCTATTTTGTGTTTTATTGCTTGATGCTTACACATTGAAGAAAATATATTGTTTAAGTTTGGGGGTATGAAAAAAATGCTTGAAATTTGAATTTTTTTTTGAATTTTCCTTGATTGTTGCCTTGAAATTAAGCTTAATATGTGGTAGCTTGAATCACTATTATGCTTTCTTTGATTAGTTATTCATAAAGCCAATGATAGGTAGAGATTGAGAATGAATATAGATTTAGGAAATGATTGAATGTGTGTGAAATAAGAGATGTGCTTAGGTTTAGTGAATTTTTAAATATGGAATTCATTTATGAGTGATGCTTTGAAAATTGAATTGTATTTTTTTTATCTAGTATTGATTATGTAAGCATCAGATTGTTTTTACATTTATCTTTGAAATGGTGTTTCTTGATTCTAGAGTTTGTTTCGATCATCTCTCGATGTCAAATCTTAGAAAACACATGATTAAGGAAATGATATAGGTTATTTTTGGATCGTTTGAGCCTTTCTAGCCAACCTTGATATAATATGTCTATAGTCACCCCATTTAAGCCTTATGATATCATTTTCTTTGTTTTGAAATCACATTACAAGCCTATAGCTTTTGTTTTAATATTTCCTATCTTTTTAGTCCTTTCCCCTATATGCATTAGGACATTCATGTATATTTATGAGCTATGCATTATTAGGAAAAAATGAAGGAGTTTAGAAGGTTTGGAAAATTGAAAAAGAAAAAAAGAAGAAAATGAAAAAATTGAAAAAAAATAAAATAAAGAAAAAGAAAAAAAGTTGTAAAAACAAAAGAAAAAAAGAAAAACAAAAAAAATAAAGTGGTTAAAAAGCAAAGAAAAGAAGAAAAGAAAGGAAAACGGGCACAATGAAAGTTTAGAAGGGTGATTCTTTTGTCAAGCTTGCCTTTCTTACTTTAAAAGCTCAACTATTGATGATCCTAGACATGTAACTCATTATTAGGGTACTTAAGCCTAAATAACTTTTATCATACCTTAACCTTAGCCATACATACAAACTTATGAAAGTCCTAAATGATCCTTGGTCATGTGTTTATCTGCATTAGTGAAAAGAAATTTGATAAGCAAACTTATGGAATATGTGCATACTTTATTGATCCTTGTTATTAATGTTTCATGTTTTGCATAACATTACTAGATTTCATGCAAGGATATGTGAGAGGTATTGCTTGCTTGTGGAACCATAGTTAGGAATGATCTTAACGTAGGTAGATTCTTATAGATTAGCACTTGTTCATAATTTTATTTTAGTTATATCCATTATTCAATTCTTGAGGCTTCCATTTTGAATGAAGAATTGAGAATATATGATGATTTTTACTCAATCTTGTTTTACTTGAGGGCAAGCAAAAACTTAAGTTTGGGGGTTTGATTGTACTAAAATTTTAGCATTTTCATGCTTATTTTTAATGTAATTTAATTCATATTTTGTCTTGTTCTACAGTATTTTTGACAAAATTGCTCATAAATATACATTTATCTCATGTGTAGGTACAAATAATAGAACTGATGAATTTTGAAGATTTTTTATATAAATTTGGAGAATTTTTGGTACAATTTATGCAAAAAGCCTGAATTAGTGTCAATAAGCAAAATTGACACTTAGGGAGTTTTCTTGACTTCTCTAGTGTAATTTTTATTTAGTATGATTTTTATAGTTTTTTTTAGTAAACTGTAAGTTAAAAATATTCATAAAATTTTCAAAATATTTTGTAAAAAAAAATATGAAAGACGAAGAAAGAGGAACGTGCATGGGTGCATGGAAGATCATACAAATGCTAGACATTTCAAGTTGGGATCAAGCACTAAGAAAAGTGGTGACATGGCACTTTTAAGAGCTTTGATTGGTTATCAAATTGACTTTTTGAAGCAACAAGTTCACATGAAAGAAGCTTGCAATCTATTGAAGAAAGTAGCCAAGCAACAAGCATTAGTGCACTTAGTGCTATAACCATGTAATGAGCAGAAGAAGAAAGCTCTAAAAGTCCCAATGCCTAGAGATCTTTTGTGGAATTTTTTGGACTTGAAGCTTCTCCCCTTTATCTATAAATACGGGTAGAGGGCTGGCAATTAAAGAGAGTTAGAATAGGATTTAAGTTTTTTCTTATTTACTTTTCCTACACTTTTTTTTCTACAAATTTCATTTTCTAAGTAGCCAAATATTATTTTCTGGCATTCTCCCTTTGATTTTCTTTGCAATATTGTTATTTCTCAAGTGTTTTTAAGTGTAATTTCAGAATCTTCCCACAGAATTTGCATTTGAATTTATTTTTTTGGTCAAATCTACTAATTTTTTGTTGATACTCAAATCTATTTTTGAATCTACCAGTTTTGACTTACCTACGATTTTTTGATGATAACTCATTCAAGTCTTCCTTGTTTTTGTTCAATTTTTTCATAGTTTTCTAATTCAATTAGCTATAAAATATTAAAAATTAAGCTTCAAACTCCCACCATAGCATTCCAAATCAAGCTTGGAAGATTCTTCTAGATGCATGTGACAAGTGAAGGTCAGATGTGATCAATCAAATTTTATGTGGAAATGCTCTCTCCTTGGTGAGTTGTATATCTTCTTTTCACTTTCAATCTTTAGTTTTACTTGTGTACATGTTAATTCTTACTTGATCCAGTTCATTTCTTTGCATTTTATTAGCTGTTTGGATTAAATTGTTGAATATATTCTGTTTGTGCTTAGTTGTGTACTGTTTGATTTCCTGGATTAGTGAGCTAATTTCTTTATTAATTTCTGTGATTGTTAGGTTGAAACTTACAGAAAACTTTTGATAAAGTGTTCCTTAACTTAGTTTAAGTTCATTTTCATTACAGGATGTTAGATATAATATTTTCTTTTCAATTCAGTGAGTTGCAAGTTGAAATTTCAAATTCTGTTTTAGATTTTCTTAGCTAGATCTTGCATTTTCTTGCACTTTTTGTTCTTTAAATCAGTTTTAATTCCAGTTACTTAATTGATCTTTTCATTTTCAGCTCATTTGCATTTGTTTACGTTTCATTTAGTTCGAAAAAAGTTGATTCAAGTTTAGTTTATAAGCTAGTTACTTGTTTCGGTTTCATTGGTTTTTCTATTGAGTTTGTGTAGATTTTCTTTGATTTTTTTTCTTTTCGAAGTGATTTTTCATTTTGTTCTTTTATAGAGCTTTGAAATTTCAGCTTGTTTAAATTGATCATGTAAAATTTTAAAGCAAAATAGTAGCTAAAAGTTTGTTTAATTTGCAATGTTCATTCAGTTACGATTTTCATAATTTTCCTTCTAGTTTTGGTTTACGCTAGTTAATTGAATTTTGTGATTTTTAGTTCTTAATTTTCATTTCAAATATGATTTGATTTAGTTTAATTACTGCATTTTTTTCATTTGACATCATTCATATACTTGTTATTCTTGTTCATTTTTTTATTTACTTAGCTTTATATATATTTTTATGTTTTATTAACTTTTATTTTCGTAATTAATTTTTATGCTTATTTTTTTATCAAACCAACTTTAGAAGGGTGTGGGGATAAAAAGGTATTTAGTTTAGGAATTTCTTTAGCTAATCCTCGTGAGATTGACATCCTGACTTTTTTGTCATTATTATTACTTATATGCTTATGCACTTGTAGCTTTCCCAAATCAATAATGGTAAATAAATTTCAAAGAAAAAACCATCAATCGCATCTCTACCAACTTCATCAACCATCACAGAGCACCCTAAATTTCACACACCATTCATGGTATTCATAAGCCCACTGTATAGTTGAGACTCCCTGGTCGAAACCCCTTTTGAATCACCTCAAACACATAAAAAAACTCCCCATCTTGAGCCTTTAACCCATAGCCCTTAGGTAAACTGTTTCCCCATAATCCATCATTGACCTATTAACACCCTTAGCTCACCAAACCAAAAGCCATGAACATCTACCATGACCTAAAGAATGCTTTAAGTTCATAGCCCATCGAGCACACCCTTCCGACCCCACCAGCAACAAAAACCAAAGCCCTAGCCTCTCTAAAATCCATAACTCATTGTTAACATGACCACCCAAATCTCACCACCACCATCACCAAACACCAAAAAAATCAATCTGAAACCCATAGCCACCAGCACCTAAATAACCCCTTCAAACCACACAAGAAAGAAAAAACAACAAAAAAACAACAAAAAAAATCTAGCCTGTAACCTCCATGTACCCCTAATCCAAATACTACCTTTAAGTCACCCCTCTTCATCATAAAAAACAACCATTTCTCCACTAGCAGAAATCACTAAACTTCAGCCACCCCTACTGCCATCAACATTTAAGATAAATAAAAAAAAGGGCCCAAAAACAAAAAACAACATATCCTTGAGAACAGGGAGCCATAGTTCCAAAGACAAATAAAAATGAAGTTAGTTAAGAAAGAAAAAAATGAAAAGAAGAAAATAGATGTTTGGCCGAAATTTCAAGGCTAGATTTAGGTAGTTTGGTGGGTTTTCAGGCAAAACTAAGTCCATAACGATAAAGATGAAAGCAATGAGGACATTTAGGTGAAATTTGAGTTGAATTCAATGCCGACGAGTGGTGGCTAATGGTGAGAAAATGGCGGTCGGTGGACTGTTTCTTAGAAAGATGGTCGACTGTTTTTGAAGTTTAGAGAGATTTTAGTTTTTTTTTTTTTTTTGGATGAAATGTTGAAATGAAATAGAAAAAAAACTTAGCTTTTATAGCTAAAAAAAGGAAGAAAATGGCATCATTTCAAAAGGAAGGATCCACGCGTGACCCGCGACCCAACTCGAGGTCCACACGCCCAACCTGTTCAAGTTCCTATTAATCAGCCCTTGATTGGTTCAAATGAATCGACTGTGAACCGGTCTTAAACTAGGCAAAACCACTTCAATTTGTAGAAAACCACCTCTGAATTGCCTTTGAACTAGCCTGAACCATGAAAAACTGCCAAAATACTTTTAGATCAACCGGTCAGTTTTATTTTTATTTTTATTTATTTCCATTTATATATTATTTTTCAATTATTTTTTCAAATTATTTATTTTCTTATTTATGCATGTTTAAAATCTTAAATCATTATAATAAACATTTAATATTTTTGTGGTAAAATAGTGCTAATAAAAATAAAATTTAAATTCCAAAAAATAATAGAATTCAGTATATCTATTCCAAAAAATGTTACTAATGAATAAAAAAAGAAAAGAGAGAAAAATGAAATCTTCGAGAATGAGATTTTAAAGAGGTATGAGTAGAGAGTTTTAAGAAATCCTTATATGAAAAAGTTCTTCTAAAAATCCCCCAAAATATTGGAGGATCTAGACAAATTTTCAATAAAAAGATTTTTTTAATTTTGTTCCTTTAAAATTTTTTTAATAATAATGATTGTAAAATAATTAGGTGATTAAGACAAAATTAAAATGAGTAACGAAAAAATATAATATAAGGAAAATAAGTAATATGTCTTTTAAAATATAAAATATGTAATATAAAAATATATTAAAATAAAATATTTTAAAAAATAATAAATAAATAAATAAAATATAAAGAAAATAGTAACTTTCGGATGCAAATTGCACCTTATCATTTGCATTACATGATCTTGAAAGCAACACAGGTTTCCAATGATAGAATTTTGAGAAATCTGAATAGTGATTCCCAAGAATCCCCTGGGTGAAAAAAGACTTCTAAAAATTGTCATTGGAATATTAAGAAATTCTTTTCAATACAAAGATTTTCATTTTTAAATTTAATTTGAATAGTTTTGTTTTAAAAAAAAGGAAAAAGAATTAAAAATACAAAAAATATTTATGAAAAATATGTTTTATGAAATAAATTTATTTATGTATAATTATATTATTGTAAACTTTTAGCATGAAATAGTAATAATTTTAAAAAAAGTGAATTCTCGATGATGAGATTCTAAGGTATTTCAAGTAGCGATGCTTAAAAAATCTTTAGGTGAAAAGATTTTTTTAAAAATGCTACCAACGTAATGAAGTATTTATAAAAATTTTTAATACAATAAAATTTTTCTTTTTCTTCTAAATAATATAAGGCAAATATTAATAAGTAGTTAAAAAAAAGGAAAAATAAAATATGTGTGTTAGCCTTTCATTATTAGCATTGCATGTATGTCATTTATTTTTAAAAAATAAACACAAGCTTATGATGATGGGATTCTTAAGATGTTCGAGTAATGAGTTTTAAAAAATTCTTAGGAGAGAAATTTTCATCAAATATTATTAGTGTATTGCAATATTTTTTGAAAATTTTTAATAAGGTTTTAGATTTTTTTTTGAATAAAAGAATAGAGAAAAGTCAAAATTATGATGAATAAAATAAATTAAGGAAATTATTGATAAATATCAAATTTAAGGCCATTTTTATCGAAATTTAAAGGATAACATATAATTAATAAGTACCATTTTTAAAACGGGTGTTGTGTGGTGCTAATTCTTTTTCACATGTAACCAATTTTTGAATTTAAATTGTTTCATAGATTGTAAAATTATTTTTTTAATAATTTTAATTAATTGTAAGATTTTATTAAAAAAATAGATTTTTAATAAGTAACCAATTGCATCTAATAAAAAAAACTTGGTGATGATTCATTTTTGTTTTTTTAAAATTCATTTAGCGCACCTTAAAACCATTATGGCAATAGACACTTCCTTTTATTTGAATCTTTTAATTGAATTGTTGAGATAATTTTAATTTTGTTGAGTTCAAAGATTAATCTAATTATTTTATTTGATTTTGGATTCCTGCTAATTCGATTTGAGTTTCGTTTTAAATTTTTAGGCCTTTGAATTATTTTTTAGATTTTGAAATTTGATTTTGGACGACTGGGCAATGAATTGAAACAGTGGCCTGAAAGCCACGCTTGAGAAATTTCTGGCAACAAGGAAAGTGAAAAGCGAAGGAAGGAAGGTGCCTAGAATTGGTGTTTGAGCGGCAGCAGACAGCGTGGTGGTTGGGACTGGAGTTAAGGAGATTCGGCAAGGAGAAAAAGGAGGCTGTTTTGTTGAAAGGAAAGAAAAGAAGGAACAGGCTGAGGTATTATTAACGTCCTTATTTTATATTAGTCATTTATCCATTCTATTACTTGTGTGTCTTTCTAATAGATACTTGTTTTAATTGTTTGAAAATAGAGCATAAAAACTTAGATACGGTTCAATAAAATATATTTATAAATTTGATTTTCATTGTATGTCTAGAATATCATCTTTGTATTATATAATGTAACTATTTTTTAAAGGGTAAAGAAAATTTTCTATGATGGAATTAAAAGAAAATCACAAATGATGAATTTCTTAAGAATTTTTAGATGAGAAATTTTTTAAAAAAATTTCATCAAAAGTGTTGGGAGGATTTTGAGAATTTTTTAATAAAAGAAATTTTATTTATTTTCTAAAGATATTAATAATTAATTATAATTCTTTTTTGCTGCATAAAATTTAATAATTAATAAATAAATAAGTAAGAATTCTCGGATAATAAAATTAAGAAAAAATCACAAGGGGTGAATTTCTTAACAATTTCCAAGTAAGGAATTTTTCTTAAATCTTACCAAAAGTGTTGGGATGGTTTTGGAAAATTTTCAATAAAAGGAATTTTTATTTATTTTCTCATAAAATTTAATTATTAATAAATTAAGAAGTAAAAAATTTTTAATGATGAAATTAAGAGAAAATCACTAGTGGTGAATTTCTTGACATTTTTCTCGGTGAACTTTTTTTTTCTTAAATCTTGTAAAAAGTGTTGGCAGGATTTTTTAAATTTTTCAATAAAAGTAATTTTTATTTATTCAATAAAAGTAATTTTTATTTATACTTTCATAAAATTTTATAATTAACATGTTAGTAAGTAAAAAATTTCACAAGGATGGAATTAAGAGAGAAGCACAAATGGTGATTTTCTTGAAAATTTCTAGATGAGAAATTTTCCTACAAAAAGTGTTAGAAAGATTTTAGGAATCTTTCAATAAAAAGAATTTTTATTTATTTCCTCAATATAAAACTTAATAAATGACTCAAGAAATTTTTAGGTAAAATTGATAAAGACCTTTTAATTAAGACAACATAAGGCAATTTGAAATTAATTAGCACCAAATTTTAGGCGTTGTTGGGAT
The DNA here is from genome assembly GCF_047325235.1 of Durio zibethinus. Classification (NCBI taxonomy): domain Eukaryota; kingdom Viridiplantae; phylum Streptophyta; class Magnoliopsida; order Malvales; family Malvaceae; genus Durio; species Durio zibethinus. Next base: position 17,950,984 of record NC_143175.1, read on the forward strand.
GCTAAAACCTTTCATACATGTAATTGACTCTCAAACCTCATTCTGTTTTGTAGATTAGAACCTATTATTTTTAAGGGACCTTAATTACTTCTAGGATAACCTTAAAAATTATAGATTCACTTAGGTAGCCAATCACACTTAAATAAAAAAAAAATTAGTGACGACTCTATACTTTTGTGTCTAATGGCCAAAGATTTGATAAGGAATTCTATTAAAGTAAATGGCCAAAGATGAAGTTTAAGAAAGAATGGAAGTTTTTGCTATGGAAGCTCATAAGTAATCAAGTGAAGTGGTTAGTCTTGTGGATGAATCGAGAGCCAATGTTGTATCAATGTAGAGATAACATTGTGGTCCCTCTTTTAGGGTTGTGGGGATTAAAAAACTATGCACTACTCATGGTGAGAAGGCAGTTTAGAGCTGAACAATTCACCCCTATGACATATAAGCTTAATCAATTAGATTGTTCATATGGTTAGCTTAAAACATATTAGAAGATCGACAACATGATCAAAACGTGGAAAAACCTAAAAAGGTAATCCTGGGTCAGTCACTGACAAAGTCATGCCTAGGTATTTGGTATGGAGAGCTAGAAGGAGTAAAGAAGTTTGTTCACTTTCAAAGACTTTTGCCAATTAGTGGATCAGCATGTGGAAAAATTACTTTCATAATTGGAGCTTGTAAGAAAAGAATTCGAAGATGGGAGTGGCAAATTGAAGCAAGATATTCATAGGCTTAAAAAAGAAAAAAAGAAAAATAAAAGAAGAAGCAAAAAAACAATAAGTAAAGATGGATGAGATCATCAAGAAACATGACATAACATTTAATAACTCAACAGAATTGCATAAAAAATGCAAGAAGATGACTATTGAGGTATAAAATGAAGATATTAGGGCCCAAAAGATTATTAGAGAACGTGATACTGCCTTTAATAAATTGATGGAGTTGCATCAAGAACGTAAAAAATTATGTATCCAAGTGAAGGTAAAAAAGATAAACATCACTGACTTGACTTGTAAGATTAAAAGATTGAATAAAGAGTATTCCCAAATGAAAGATGAGTGTGTTGATGTCTAAGAAGAGAATGACACACTTAGAAAGTATGTTCAGGTTTTGAAACAAAAATTGAATGAGTAAAAAGATCATATTGCTGCCTTCACAAAGGAACATAAGGTATTATCATGTCAAGTTTGGTTTGGTAAAATAGAAAACTTGAGAAGGTAAAGGTACATAGAGCATCTTGCACTCAAATAAGTAAGATAGTGATCAATATAGAAAAAATGGTCGAAAAGGCTAATGCACTAAAAAGATTGGTCAACCTAGCAATAAGGCATGGACAATTTTTGTTGAATTTTGTTAAGGGGGCCAAATACCAATATGAATAGATCAAGCTATCTTACCAATTAAGAATAGTAGATTCTATGTAAAATATACTTCTATGGAATAAATGAAAGTTCATTTTTTGTTGAAATTTTTTAAAAGGGAAAACATTATCTTTCATGCATTGCATCCATTTATAATTAGTTTTTAATCACATTATTGCATTAATAAGTCCACTAACTTTAAAATTGTAGTACATAAGTTTAAACGATTGCTTGACCATCCAAGATTCCTGCTTAACCAACTTACCATCAATACAATACGTGAGCCCAAGCTAGACAAATGGAGCAAAAAAATGCAAATTGTTTTGAGAAGATAAATAGGGCCCAAAAAGAGCTCATGATAGAATTAAGCAAAATATTAGAAGCATTGAACAAGTTGAATAAAAAGAAAGAAAGCTATAGAAAAAAATGCCAGCCTTAGAAGTTATCCATCACAAGATATTATCAACCTTTTGCACCATTTTAGGTATGGTCCATATCAAGCCCAATCCACTTAAGACATTCTTTCACAATAATTTACATTCCCTGTAAGGTATATCTACCTAGGAATACTATTTGCATCAAATTAAGGTTATTTTCAAAGTTATGTTAACCTTATCTATATATAAAAGGTAATTAAGTCGGTTTAAGTCCCCAACTTGGACAATCCAAACTAGAAGGAAAAGTTGAAGTTAAAGGTAGTCAAGTTATTAGATGAATTAAAATCTAAACAAAAGATGAATCTATTTGAGAAAAGGTTAGGAGCTATGGAAGGAATTATCTTTTGCGACTTCACAAATGTTATTGGGCTTTGTTTAGTCCCAGATGTTGTGAATCATTTGAAATTCAAGGTTCAAGAGTTCAAAAAGTATAATGGTACTAAGTCTTTGATCATATTATATACTATAAAAAATGGTAGCTTACACTAGCAACGAGAAATTGTTAATCTATATGTTTTAAGATAGCCTTACTAGTTCAGCTGCTAGGTGTTATGTCTAGCTAGATAGAACCCACATCTATTTTTGGAAAAAGCTTGTAAGTGTATTAATTAATTAGTACAACTACATTAGAGACCTAGCTCTCAATTGTTTATCTTTATAGAGTATGGAAAAAAAAAACATAATCATTCAAGGAGTATGGTTAAAGGTAGAGAGATATAGCTGCTTAAATCTAACTACCTTTAATTGAAAAAAAAAACTACAACTCTATTCATAAGCATTTTGAAGTCACCTTATTCTAAGAAAATGGTAGGGAGTGTGATAATAAAATTTTGCTAACATGGTGATCTTAGGTGGGATTATGAAGAATGCTATCAAGAATGGCAAGTTTGAAGGAAGAAATAGTATCAGCATTAAGAGGATGCCGAAAAAGAAAGAAAATAAAGCTCAAGCTAATAGTTTCAAAGGGCAACAGCTCAGAAATTATTCCCTTTATCCACATCCAATCATTTTTATTACCCAATAGTTAATAACACCACATCTACCCCATACCAACTTGTTCCCTAACTATTTTATCCACATGCTTATTAACCAACCTTTAGACTGCCAACTAACATGTATAACCTTAACACTTTTCCTATTGTAAGACTCTTATCACACCTAACTAATCCAATAAGTGATCTATAAGGGCCATGAAATAACCAAGAAAAGCTTATTTTTAGTCGTATCCCCATAATTTATAGGGAGTTATTTCAAGAGCTTTTCAATAATCATTTACTCACTCTTGTCCATATAAAGCCACTCAAGCCTTTTTATCTTAAATGGTATGATCATAGTACTCATTGTGATTACCACTTCTTGAATGTTAGTCATTCCACTAAGAACTAACCGCCTTAAAATATAGGGTGCAAGATCTAATCAAAGTGGGGTTGATTAATTTTAGAACTAGTGAGAGGACAGCACCAAATGTTAGTGGTAATCTGTTAATCATATTGTGAATGCTTTGAATGAGGGATAAGAGCATCATGTAAACAAGAAGGTAAAAGAAATCAAAACGCCTTTTAGCTAATTATTTGATGCTTTACATGATGTTTATATAATTCACTTGATGGACCCATGTATTTATCGTGAAAAATGTGAAAAATGTGTATTGAATTAGAAATGTAAATTCCATAATGGATTCCTTTGTCATTCTATCAAGACATGTAAACAGTTCCACAAAGAGTTATAAAAGTTGATGGAATCTTACCAAATAGAGTTCTATGAAAGGGGAAAAACTTTAAAGAGTGTTGAGGTGTTCACCACTAGCACATCATCAAATATAGCACCAAAACTTATGACCATCTATTTTGGTGGGAATTTGAAATTGATTATGGACAAGCTTATTCCTAAGTCAATAACTTTCAAGGTCCTTAACCTCTTTCCATATAAAGACAAGAGCTATGTTATAGAGATATGGCTGTGATATTATAATCCAAGGTAAAAAGAGACCATGTCCATAATAGATGCTACCAATATAATTGGTGTGGGTAGTAGAATTCGAAGTGAAAAATGTTACACTTCAAAGATACTAGAGAAAGAAAAGAAAGAGAAAACCTTAGTTGGAAAAGATGAAAAGCAGAATGATCCTATAATTATTCTTATGAAAAGATGTTAGAAGCTAGTAATGGAGAAGGAAACATGTAAGTTTTAAAGTTGGTAAAACACAGTGAGTGTTCTATATTATAGAATAATTGAATAAAATGCTAGCTTGAGTCTTATTGTTGTCATTGTTGTTGAACTTCGAACCTTATCGTAACATATTTTTGAAGATGTTAAATCAAGCTTATATGGCATATAATGTATCTATTGAGAATATGAATCATTTGGCTAAAAATTTAGTAGTGCCTATAGTGCCTCATTACATAGCCTTCAGCAACAAATATTCTCTTAAAAGGTAAGGGATGCACCAAGGCTCCATATATTATAGTCAAATATGAAAGCCACACTATAGCTAAGATTCTTATTGATAATGGCTCTGCCATCAATATCATGTTTATGATGACGTTGGCAAGGTTACCTATCGATATGTTTCACATAAAGAGTAATCATATGATTGTTCATGCCTTTGATTGAACTAGGCATAAGGTCTTAAAAGATATTGAGATACCATTACAAATTGAGCCATGTACATTAATGTGAAATTTTAGGTGATGGATATCTCCCTATCTTATAGCTACTAGCTGGGAAGGCCATGGATATATATGATATGTGTTTTTTTTTTTTTTTACACCAAAAGGTTAAACTTAATGTAGAAAGTTAACTTGTGATTGTGTTTAGGAATGAAGATTTGTTAGTAACCCAATCCATGAACACTTCATACGTAAAAATCGCTAAAGAGGAACTGGAGTGCTCTTATAGCTCTTTTAAGCTTGTCTATGCAGCCTATGTAGGTGAAGGATCTAAATTATGCTAGTCATGTTACACAAAGATAGTGGTCAATCTATTTAAAATTGGTTGGTGTTTGGGAGTTAGACTAGACAAGAATCTATAAGGGATAAGAGAACCTCCGACAATAGTGGACAACAATGAAAGTTAGGCTTGGGATATAAAGCAAGAGGATGGAAAATGAAAACATTCAAGTAGGAATGAGAGACAAAAGAATGGCAAGTCTTAGAAAATATGAACCAAAAACCATGCCAATGGCTATCCCATACCTATATGACATTTTCAAACTTGGATGGTACATGTATTTGTGTTTATATAAAGCTTTAGAAGAAATGCTTAAGTTGAGCACGAAAGAAGCTTTCATCTAATTATCCATCTAAGCAATAAGTGAAGAAAATGAAAGGGGCTAGGAGTAAGAAGTATTAGTCTACCCATGTTCTTTAAGCTATGAGTTCAATAATTAGAGTGTCATCAAGATGCTTGCTATTTTTAAAATTGATTCAATGTAATTGTAACCTGTAATTACTTATGTTAAAAAAGAATTGGAAGCCAATACATCTCGCCAATGCTTACCATTTCATTCATTTTCAAGTGCCTAAATAAATATGAAGATAATCATGATAACCATCAAGAATTTGATTTTTGAAAACCTAATTCATGTTAATGAACTTGATAAAAAAGATAACTCTGAAGAATATATTTTACCTTTCAACTTAATGAGACTAATTAAGCTAGGTTCAGGGGTGGGCATTTGGGCGCAGTGGATGAGCACCTAGTTAGGCCTAGGTGCGAGTACTGATGATTGAGGTGCGGGTGCATGGTTGAGCCCAGATGCAGACACGCTTGAACACAAACCTAAGATAATCTGAGTTGGGCTCAACTGTGGGCATGGTTACAAGCCCAAGTATGGGCAGTGTTGAGTACGGGTGTAAAATCGATCAAGATAGATTCTCACTCAGATTGGATCAAAAATGCTGAGAATATGTTGTAACATCATATCCTCTAAAATCAAAGATTGTATCATATCTTTTAAAATCATGAGATTTAAACTAATGTAATCCCTAGAGTTTAGGCATGTATCATGGAACTAATTGTAAAGGGGACTCAGTTATAAATAGAGAGTCCCCTACCCTTATGTACACAAGGGAAGACGCTAGATCAATTGAGTAATAAAATCTTTACTATTGCCTTAAACCTTTCTATTGTTTTTTTGTTAGCTTTTCTTCAAACACTTGCTGTGTCTTTTCGTTTTATAGTGTATTAGATGGCCATGCCCCACAGTCTAGAGTGTTTATGTGTCATTTCTTGTGTTAGACTAATCTGGGATGTGGAAGAGTCCATTCTCATGTCCTAGAGCCATACAAGCTTAGAGCTTAAGTCTTGGTCTGTGACAAGTGGATGTGTTTGCTTGGACTTATAAAGATATGCTAGGGCTTAGCACTAAGATAGTGGAGCATAAATTGCCTTTAAAGCTAAAATGTAGAGTCTAACATAAATTAAAATGAATAAAGCTTCAAATGCTACTAAAGATTAATAAAGAGGTAAAGAAAGAGTTTGACATGGGTTTCCTACAAGTGGCCAAGTACTTGGAATGGGTAGCTAACATAACACCCATCCCTAAGAAAGATGGGAAAGTTTGGATATGTGTTGATTATCGTGACTTGAATAGAGTTAGTTTAAAGGATAATTTCTTTTTGCCTTATATTGACACTTTGGTGGATAATACAACTAGGCGTTCCATATTTTCTTTTATGGGTGGTTTTTCAAGATATAACTAGATAAAGATGGCCTAAGATGATATAGAGAAAACTACTTTTGTAACCATGTAGGTTATATTCTGTTACAAAGTCATGCATTTTGGATTTGAAAAATGCTGAAGCTACTTATCAAAAAGCCATGGTGACATTTTTATGACATGATGCATAAGGAGATTGAAGTATACGTGGATGATATGATAGCAAAATTTTATGAAAGAAAGGATCATGTCACCAACCTCAAAAACTTGTTTAAGAGGTTAAAGAAATTCCCACTCAAGTTGAATCCATCTAAGCATACATTTGAAGCTAAGTCAAGAAAGTTACTAGACTTTGTGGTTAGTAAAGAAGGGATAAAAATTGACCCATACAAGATATGTGTCATTTGGAACTTGTCTCTTTTGAGCACACAAAAAAAAGTTTGAGGTTTTTTCAATAGATTGGATGACATCTCTAGTTTGATTTCTTAGCTTGCCTTCAAATGTGATACATCTTTAACCTTTTACATAAGAACAATCCTGGTAAATAGAATGAAGAATGCCAAAAAGTTTTCGATAAAGTCAAGCAATACTTGTCAAATCTTCCATTGTTGGTGTCAACTATTCTAGAGAGGCCATTAATCTTGTATTTGACAATATGTGATAAGTCAATTGGATGTGTACTAGAGTAACAAAATAAAGTTGGTAGGAAATAGCAAGCTCTTTATTATTTGAGTAAAAAGTTCACAAAATATGAGTCCAAGCTTTTTTCATTAAAGAAAATGTGTTGTGCATTAGCTTGGATAGCTTGAAGATTTAGATAACACATACTTTACCATACCACTTGATTTATAGCAAAATTGGACCTAATCAAGTACATTTTTAAGAAGCTTTCATTGTCTAGAGGGATTGTAAGGTGGCAAGTAGTGTTCTCAGAATATGATATCATATATGTAAGCCAAAAAGCAATAAAAAAGTACAATAGTCGAATCCCTCATAGATCGTGCTACTGAAAACTATGAACTAAAAAAACTTGATTTTCATGATGAAGATTTAACGACTATCTTTCAACTTGAAAAAGAAAATGATAGTGAGAAAACTTTGATAATGTATTTCGATAGAGTTACTAATGCCTTAGGGCATGGAATTGAGGCAATTATACTATCCTTTAAGGAACATTATTAACTCATTATAGAGAGGTTGACCTTTAATTGCACTAATAATATGGTTAAGTATAAGGCTTGTGTTATGGGTTTATAAGTCACCATAGATAAAAAAATTAAAATATTAAAGATGTTTGGATATTCAGCTTTGGTCATCTTTCAATGAAAGATAAGAGATTTGAAGCTCATTCCATATCATAAATATATCTCAAAGTTGATTAAGGAGTTCAAAGCATTCCAGTTTGAACATTTGCCTCGAAAAAAGAATAAAATTACGAATGCCTTGGCTACTTTGACCATAATAATCCAAATTGATAACGACACTAAGATTTAACCCATCAGATTAGATGTCAAAGATGTGCCAATGTGAAAGGGGAAAATGATGAAAGGCTATGGTATTGTGATATCTTACAATATGCTAAGAATCAACAATACCTAGACTAAACAATAATGAATGATAAGAGAGTTATTAAAAGATTGGCTATGGGTTTCTTTTTGGATGGTGATGTTCTTTATAAACGTAACTGAGATCAGGTGTTATTGAGATATGTAGATCAGCTAAAGCAAAAAAGATTCTTGAGGAGAAGCAAGACAAAATATGTAGGACATATATAAATGAACATATTATGGCAAGGTAGATCATGTGAGTTGGGTACTATTGGTTGAAACTGGAAAGTGATTGCATCAATTATACTAAAAAATATCATAAGTGCCAAATTTATATTGATTAAATCCATGTTTTGCCTATTACTTTACATGTTTTGGCACCACCATGGCCATTCTATATGTGGGGCAGTAGAAGTCATAAATAAAAATATTATAAGGATTCTGAAAAAGATGATCGAAACTATAAAGATTGGTATGAGAAGTTACCTTTTGCTTTGCATGCTTATTAAACATCAGTACACACCTTTACTAGGGTAACTTTATTTTTTTTTTTGGTTTATGAAATGGAAGTTGTGTTGTCAGTAAAAGCTAAAATATCATTTTTAAGGGTCCTAAGAGAAGTTGGATTAAAAGAAACTGAGTGAATTCGAGAACACCATAAACAATTGAATTTTACTAAAAAGAAAATAGTCATAACATTATACCATGGTTAGCTATATCAAAAAAGGATGACAAGAGCTCATGACAGAAATGTCCGATCTTATCATTTTTAAGAAAGGGAATTGGTATTGAAAAAAATTCTCCTAAGTTATTATGATAGTAGAAGAAAGTGGATATTGAATTAAAAAAGTCCATATATTATGAAAAAAGCTTTTTCAGGTGAAACACTAATCTTAATAGAGATGGGTGGAGATTATTTGCCTAATCTCATAAATTCCAATGCTGTGAAAAAATATTTCACTAGAAAAAGAAAAAAACCAAAAAAAATGGAGGAAGGTAGACTCAAATTGAGAACCCAAAAGAGTTGTTTGATTTAAAAATGGGTTTTTCTAAGTTGAAAACCTAAATAAGTGGTTTAAATAAGGAGAGTACATCATTTGGAATTCACCAGCATGGAAGCTAGCACAATTTAATGAGGTTTAAGGTGTTAAATGCATTATGTGGTTGAGTTTTTGAAAAAAAATTCAAGATATGCTATCATGATTATCTGATTATTCATTTTGGGTGTTGTTATCCCAAATATCCAACTTTGTAATTTTTTCATTTTATATTGTCTAGTTGCCAAAATTGTTCCATTATTTTCTTTCAAATAAAAGATATTTTGTTTTCATTTCATTCCTTCTTCTTTTCTTTCTAATGCCTATATCTCATTTTTAGTCTATTTTTGTTCTTTCCCTAAAAAATACCTTGCAATGAATAGAAGAAATATATGATTGCATCTTATATACCTTGAAGTTGAAATAATGATTAATAAATGAATAATGGCATGAATGATTCTTACATTACCTTGGAAAAGTTGAAAGTGACAAAGGCAAAAATGAAAATTCATGGCTTAGTAAAGACATTGACTTCATAGATGAAAAAGAAAGGTTTTGAAAAGAGAAAGATATAGGAGATAATTAAAGATTGATTTGGTAGCCCAAGACTTGAAAAGCTAGGAATCCAAAGGAAAAGAGTATTGATATCCTGTGTACCATAATTGAAAATGCATTAATTGGCATTTTCATTACATGCATTGCATTTAAGAACATCTAGTGCATGCATCTAAAAAAATGGGGACATTACAAGATCCAACAAAGAGAATGTGAGCATGGAGTTTTTCAGCGAGAAAATTCAAATTTTCGATTGAGAGGAAACTTAGGAGGTAATATTCTAATTTTTGAAATAAAAAGACATTTTAAGAAAATAAGTTATGGTTAAGAAAGATTTTTCTAAATTTTAAAGTTGTGAAGCCTTTGTTCTAAAAGAGCATTTTTCAATATTAGGAATGATTTGTAAAACCTCTGAGCCTAATCTCTAAGTTATTCGAATGCGATCTATAAGACCTCTAGGCATAACTGTCAAAACCTTTAGGTAATTGTCCTTATCTTTTTTGAAGTTATGTGCATTTGTGTTGAAAAAGTCTTTAATTTTTAAAAGTTGTGTTCCTTCATGTTGAAGGAGCCTTTAATTTTTAAAGCTGCAGACCTTTGTATTAAAGGAGCCCTTACTTTTTAAAAGTGCGCATCTTTGTTATAATGAACTCTTGATTTTAAATAGTGGTGTGCCTTTGTCTTTGCGCAATTCTTATTTTATAGAAATTATGTAAAAAAGGGAAATTATAAACACTCTATTTAGTCTGGCATAAACCAATTGGGTTCAGACTCGATACAAGCCTAATTGTTGAATTTCTATTTTTATATATGTATATTTTATTTTTACTTTATTATTTTATTTTCAATTTTATTGTTATTTGTATAAATATATATTTTATTTGATTTATCCTTTTTACTTTATCATGATTATTTATCTTTTGAGTTAATTTAATTATTAATGGAATCTTACCAAAGTAATGGAATATCTTATTGATCTTTTTTAAAAAAAGAAATTTATCCATAAAATAAAATGCATTAAGAAATTCGATGACGGAGCCTATTCAGAGTAGGACACTAGTCTCCATAAATACTCTTAATATGAGGGAATTCTCTTAAATTAGTACAAAACTATTAGAGTAATTTTGAGACTAATTTCCAATACTAAATTTACTCTGTACAAATACAAATATGTTTTCAAGGCTTGGGATAACATAAAATCAACTGGTACCATCATTCGTAAGTGAGGTTGTAATAAGATTTCTCACGTATAATTGCACTCTTGAACCTAATCTTGGTTTCAAAAACTAAAATCTACTTTTTAAAGATACCTGAGTTAAGCTTAGAATATCTCTTTGAAATGGGATAGATTTAGTTAAGAGGCCTATCACACATAAATAAAAAAAGATAGGTGAGAGCTTTAATGCAAAATAAAGGTGTGGCGTGCAGGGCACATTGAGTGTGTTGGTGTGAGAAACTTAATGCAAAATAAAGATACGGTACGCAAGGAGCATTGAGTGTGCTGGCAAGAAGTGAAGTTTGTGCTTGTCTATATGCCATAACGTGAGATGAATGTGTTACACGAGACAAGTGGAGTAAGGTGATAGAACGCCAATATTTTCATTAAGATTTCCTTTACATGAATCTTACAAAAGAGCTGGTGAAATCCAAATTCATACATAAAAGGAATAAGTACTCTTGAATACTAGAAAGCAATAAACTTGAAAGGATTAAATATAAAAATGGCCTATAAACTACATACTTTTTGTTGGTTTAGTACCTAAAGAAATAATACTGTTAGACTGATACCTGAATTTTTATTCCATTGTCACATTGGTATCTGAGACTGACGCCGTTAGTCAACTTTGCTAACATGGTATGAATATTTAATAAGATGCTCACATGGGTAAAAAAAGTCCAATCAATGTCACATCAGCATAAAAAATTTCAAAAAATTCTACAAAAATTTAAAAAAATTTTATAAAAAATTAAGAATTTAAAAATTTAAAAAAATACTAATTTTTTTAAAAAATTCAAAAAGATTTTCAATTTTAAAAAAAAATTTAAGACAATTTCATAAATATTTTAAAAACTAAAAAAATTAAAAACAATTCTAAAAAATTTTTAAAATTCAAAAAAATTCTCCAAAACTATTAAAACTTCTTAAAATTTTCTTAAAAAATTTCAAAAATATTTAAAATTTATAAACAATAAAATTTTTTCTAAAAAATTAAAAAAAATTCAAAGCAACTTTAAAGAGTTTTGAAAATTTCTAAAAAATTTTAAAACTAATAAAAAATATGAAATATTTTTAAAAATTATAAAAAATTGTGATAATTTTAATAATTTAAAAAATTTGAAAAATATGATAAAAATCCAAAGTATTCAAAAAATGAAAATTTTAATAAAAATTAGATTTTATTAGGGTTCAAAAAATAAAAAAACTAAAAATTAAAAAATCTAATTTTTTTTTTTTGAAAATTTTTGAAAATTTAAAGAGAATAAAATGAAAATTTTTGAAAATTCTGAAAAAAATTCAAGAAAATTTTAAAGCTTTTTAATAATTTTTGAAAATTTAATAATTTAATAAATTTGAAACATTCTAAATATTTTTTAAAATTCTAAAAAAAATAAAAAACTTAAATTTTAATAATAATCGAAAAAATTTCAAATAATATATAAAAAATTAAAATTGTTTTAAAAATTGTTTTGAATTTTTAAAAAATTTTTATGTTTTTTCAAAAAATTTTAGATTTTTTTATTTTAACTATTTTTTATATTTTGTGAAATTTTTTTAATTTTAAGAAAATTTTATTTTTATTTACATCTTTATTTTTTGAATGTATTTAAAATTTTTTGAAAAATGTTGCATTTTTTTTTTGAAAATTTTGATTTTTTTGAATTTTCTAAAAATTTTTTTAAATTTGTTTATAGTTTTTAGAATTTTTGAAAATTGTTTAGAACTTTTTAGAACTTTGCAGAATCTTCCTAGAAGTTTTAGAATTTGTTCATAATTTTTAAGAATTTTTGTAAAATTGCTAAAAATTTTTATAATGTTTTTAGAATTTTTTAAGAAAATTTCTTTTAATGATGACATGGTGGTGATGATATGGCACAATTGAACTTTTTGACACTTGTTAGTATATTATTGGATGTTTTTGTCACATTAGTAAAATTGAATAATGGCATTAGTCTGAGGTACCAATGTAATAACTGAATAAAAATTAAAGTATCAATCAAATAGTTTTATTTATCTAGGTACCAAACTGACAGAAATTGTATAGTTTAAGGGTTATTTTTATATTAATCCAACTTGAAAATATGGTAACTTGATAGTAGGTGTTGTTAGAGATAATATTTCTTCAAGTGAATGACATTCCACGTTCTTGCTGTGGGATTACCCTCACGTTTTGTGGTTTGTATGCTCCAAAACTAGTGATGGAAAAAATCTAATATGGTCATTCCTAGTTTGGTGATAACTTTTTTCTTTCCTTTATCGGTATACTGACTTCTTTATTTTTGAGTACTAGGTCACCTATTTAGAAATATTTGTGTTTGACTCAAGAATTATAGTGTTTGGTGACCTGTTGCACCTTGACAACCTTTTTTACTATAACTAGATCCTTGGTTTCTTGTAATAGGTCTAGGTTGGCTTTCAAGGCTTTTTCATTCCTTTCATGGTTAAATTGTGTTGTCCGAAATATATGTATGCCATTCTAACAGGTATCACTGCTTCTATCCTATATGTTAAAATGAATAGGGTTTCTCTTGTTGTCAAATGGTCGATAGCCTTGATTGCCCAATGTATTCTAAAGGTTTCCTCTACCTAAACCCCTTTTGGTTCATCAAGTTTCTTTTACAGGGCAATTAAGATATTTTGATTCATTGACTCTAATTAACCATTGGTTTAGGGATGGGCCATCAAATTGTGTACTAGAGCTGTCTTAAAATTTTGGCAAAACTACTTTAATTTGTCAACATGAAATTTTGTTCCATTGTTCGCCATGATGGTGTGAGGTAAACGAAATATGCACATTACATACTTTCACACAAAATCTTTCACTTTTTTTTGTACTAATAGCGGTTACATGTTTCACTTCAACCCATTTAGTGAAGTAGTCACAAGCCACGATCATAAATTTTTTTGGAAGATTGCCATAAGGAAAAGACCTAAGATATTGATACCTCATTGCACAAATGGCTATGGACTGAAAATCTGATTAAGTGCTTCCGTTGGTTGTCATAGAGCCTTGGCAAACTTTTGACATTGGTCACATTTCTTGACTAGTTCAAATGCTTCATTCATCATACTAGGCTAGTAATAGACTTATTATCCTTGCCTGTCTTTTATCTTTTGTTGTTCTGGTTTTCTAGTTTGGGTTTGCCAATGTGTTTTGGTAGAGTTTCAGTCTTAAGGGTAAAAGAGCGTTCAATGATTAAATCTTTAATGGCCTAAGCTTTGATAACTTTTCTAGGCTTATACTCAATATGGAATTCATTGAGTTTGACATTCCATTTTATCATTCTTCTTGAAATGTCTATTTTGTATAGTACCTTCTTAAGTGGCTGGTTTCTTAACACAATAATAGTGTGCACTTGAAAAAGTTTCCTTAGTCAACAAGCAACTACTGTTAAGGCAAAGGTAATCTTCTCCAACCTTGTGTAATTAACTTCCCATTTTGCAGTGCCCTACAACATAGTATACTAGGATTTAACTTTTGTTTTCCTTTTGAACTAGTACCATATTTATTGTTTCATTTGCTGAAGCCAAATATATATAGGGGTTTGCCTAAGACAAGACTTAATTAACTTTCTATTTTGCAGTGCCCTCAACATAGTATATTGGGATTTAACTTTTGTTTTCTTTTTGAACTAGTACTATATCTATTGTTTCATTTGTTGAAACTAAATGCATATAGGGGTTTGCCTAAGACAAGACTTGTGAGTAAAAGGGGTGAGTGAAGATACTATTTTAGCTCCTCGAAGGCCTTAAGACATTGATCATCCCACTTAAATTTTGTGGCATTTTGAAGAACCTTGAAAAACGGTAAGTACTTGCTGACCAACTTTGACAAAAATCTATTAAGGTTACTATTCACCTTATTAGTCTTTGCATCTTCTTGGTTGTTCTTAGAAGATTTATATAAAAAATGGTTGTGATCTGATTGTACCCTGAAAAGATATATTTTTTTGGTCAGGTCTAGCTAACTTTTTTTGAGTTATGAAAGGCATCTTTTTTTAGTAAGGTCTAGCCAACTTGATCTGATTGTACTTTAAAAAGAGATCCATGAAACTCAAATATTTGTGAGCCATAGAGGAGTAAACCTGCAGGTCAACAGAAGGTAAGGGAAAATTAAATCTACAGGTCAACAGAAGGTAAGTGAAAATTAAATCTACAGGTCAACAAAAGGTAAGGGAAAGCTATGTTTAGGGCAAACTTTATTTAAACTATAAAATCCACATCCATATGCCATTTGTTTTTAGCTTTCTTTACCATTACCACATTGGTGAGCCATTTTGAATATTTCACTTCTTTGATATATCCTGCTGCCAATAATTTGTCCACCTCTTCTTGGATCACCTAGATATGCGTAGAGAAAAAACACATTTTCTTTTGTCTCATTGGCTTGGCAACTAGATCTATGTTTAAGTGATAGGTGATAATATGTTTGTCAATGCCTACAATATCTATAGTAGACTAGGTGAAGACATCTGCAATCCACTACAAGAATCGATGTAGTGTGCTTTTGGCTTTAGGTTTTAATAAGGAAAATTTTTGATTGACCAACTTTAAGCTAGAAGGATATAGTTCTTATAGTCTGCTCGATAGGGCAAGCCTTGTATTGTCTCATTTCGTCTCATTATAGGTATCCAAGTTGTTAATACTAAGGGTTTGTGCTAGGATAGAGTTAATAACATATGTTGAATGTGGGGGTGTAGGTTGTCCCTTGGGTTGTTCTGTTGGTAGGGGTAAGTGGTGGGGTTTTACTTTCACTGATGTATTTTTTTTCTCTATTAATTGTAAAAAAGTAAGTGGCATTGGCAAGCGATCACCTAATTGGATTTCATGAACCCTACCCTTATAGGTATTGGAATTTAACTTTAAGATATAAATAGTAGTGACCATCTTTGCCTTTTTCATCAATTGCTAGCTAAAAATGACATTGCACGTTGAAGGTTGGTTTACAAGAAAAAAAATCTACCATTGTTTGAGTTTGTTCACTATCTTTCATTGTGATTGGTAGAGTGATAGACTTTTTGACATTGACGAGTTAGTTGGTGAAACAAAATATAGGCCCAAACGGCCTCAGGTCACTGTCTAAAAATCTTATTTACTTGAAAGCCTAGAATTAAATGAGGTCCATTTCACTTTCATTGTCAATCAAGATCCTTTGCACCTAGAAGTTTGTGATGGTTACGGAGACCATGATAGGCTCATTGCCATTATCGAGTAGGATATCATCATCGTCATATGAGAATTCCATTTGCCAATCATTTGTTTATAATTTTTAAGGGCCACATCAATATCCATCACACTACATAACTGGGACCTACGTTTGGATGTTTTATTGGCCTAGTCTTCCATTATGCCCACAATGTCATACATTACCCCTTAAACTGGTTAGTTGTCAGCTGCCTTTGCTTGGTGAATCTATTCTTCATGTTAAGAAGAATTTTCACATTATTGGCAAACGGGCATGTTATTGGTGAATGGGTAGGTGGGTTATTTTGATGCTTATCATAGTGAGTAGGTTGGTTATTGATTAGGCCTTTCAATCTTTCGATCTTTTTTTGGAGTACTATGAAATCATCAGTAGAATGCCCCTTATTTAGTGATAGTTACAATATCATTTTGCTAAGGTTGATTATTTAGTCTTCTAGGTATTGGTCTTGTCTGATGGGTCTTTAGTTATTTTTTTGGGCAGGTCATTATGTGATGGCATTCAAGGTTTTATTTGTGATTTGATAGTGGTTGGGCTATGATTAGAGCTTCAACTTTGACTATGTTGCTAGTATTTTTTTTCTAGGTTGGTTGTGGCATTTACGATTATTATGGAATCGTCAGCTAGGGGTTTTTGTCTGTTTACTATCACCTCATGGTCATTCCTGACACTGATCATGCCTCTCGACTTTGTCTATAGCCCAAAGTTCCTCTATTTCTATAAATTTTTAGGCTCTTTCATAAAGCTAATACAATTATTTAGGTTGAAAAAGTATCTAAGGTGATGGTGTCTTACCCTAGAAGTGAATATTTGAATGGTCCATTATATGTTTAGGTCTTTGATGTCTAGGGTGGCTATTTTAAACCTTTTCAGGTACTACCATAAAGTTTCTTCGAGTTTTTGCTTTACAGCTAACAAGCTTGTAAAGGAGCATACTGTGGCCCTATTGTTGAAAAAATAGGTCAAAAACTGCCTATTGAGTGTCAAAGTTATCAATGGTTGCTAAGGCCAATGAATAGAACCATGTACAGGCTTTGTCTTGTAAAGTTGTTAGAAATGCTTTGCATTTAATTGCATATGAGGCATTGTAAAGGTCTATGAAGGTCTTGAAATAGTCAAAATGGTCATTTAGGTCAATGGTTTCATTGTAGGATTCTTGGGGAAGTTTAAGTTAGGTGGAAATGCCAGCTTGTCTGATGAAAGTGGTTACAGGGTTGTGCCCATCTTCTAACCATTGTAGATCCATGTTCTTTTCCTTCTTGATATCAGCTAGTTCCTTTTATAGGGTAGCCACCTGCCTTGCTAGCTCACGTTCCCAGTTGAGGTTAGTGGGAGTTTGGTTTTGTGTTATGGGTTTGGTGAGGTAAATGTTGTCTTGGATGGTTGAAGGGAACTTTTATCATGCTGGGGAAGACTTGGGGTGGTTCTCGAAAGGAAGAGATAGAGCTTTCTTTTAGGTATGGTCTTTTTTGTAAGGTTGCTAGGTGGCTTGCTATTATTGTTGGAGTAATATTTGTTGGTAGCTACTTGAACATTTAAGAGTTAGATTTGGGTCATTAAAGCATGGTAAAACTTTGATGGAGATTGTTGAATGTTTGTTTGGTATTTGGGGATTTGTGGAACTGCGAGTGTAACTTGTACAATGGATGTGGCAGGAGGAATATTTTGCCAATGAATTGCATTAATTCGTTGTGAAAACTGGACTTGCATAGAGGGTGGCATGGAGGTTGGGTTTGAAGGTCTAGCAGTAGTGGTGTGGACCAATAGGGGGTTAGGGTCATGTTTGGAGATAAAACTCCTATTAAATTTTGGTAATAATCCATGGCTACGTGGTTTAGGAATTCAACAACACTAGGTTGCTAGGAAATGGGAAAATGGAGTTGTATCGTGGTGTCAAAGAACCTACTCATTAGACACAAAAATATGAAGTCACCACCAATCTTTTTTTATTTAGGTGTGAGTGATCATTTATGTAAATCTATCGTTTTCAAGGTTATCATAACCTTGATAAAGGGTCTGTAAAAAGAATATGTTCTAGTCTATATCAACATAATTAAATTTAGGAGTCGATTACATATAAATAAGATTTTAACACCCCCACAATGCTCAAAATTGGTACAAACTAGTCTTATGTTATCTTATCTAAGCTGCAGTTAAAATGATCTTTATTACTTATTTTTATTAATTTTGATATTTAAATATTAAAAAAAAGTCTTTAGGTTTTCACCAAAAAAGAAAATTTTCTCACTTAAAAAATATTTAAGATAAACTCGTTTATTTGAAGAAGTTCCGTCGTTAGATTTATTAAATATTTTATGAAAATTAAATTTTAATTTTTTTATTCATTTACAAAATAATTTCATACAAAAATATTTAAAAAAATCATCATAATGTCATAAATATATCATACAATAATAATCATGTAAAAATTTTATAAAAATATGCAAAAATATCATAAAAGCAAAAAAAAAAAAAGCCTAGTCATCGAAAGTCAACAACCAAATAAGTCAGTTGGAAAATGGATTTCAAACGAGTCTTAGGTCAAATTTCGGTAGATGCAGATTGGACTTCTTCTTTTCAAACGGTGCCGTTTTATCTTTGATTTAAAAACCAAAATTCATTATTTTCCCCCTATTTCTTACTGCTACTCTCTTTCTCTACAAAATCTACCCTCTCCATTCTTTCTAGAATTATTCAAACCTGCCAAGAACCAGCGAAACACTAAACCCATATCCTAGTAGCTATTACCGTCACCACCACCACTAGTCATCTCATCTATTCTAGAAACCTCTTCTTTTTCGAATCTTTTTAACCTCTTCTTTTTCTGTCCTAGATACCTGAAACCTCAGCCACATCTTTTTAAATTTCTAAACTTTGAACTGAAAACCGAATAGCAACGCAGACGTTAATGAATTTCATCATCATTCAACCACAGCCAGCCTTCTTCCTTCTCATTTTCTTCGTAAGGTTTCAACAAAAAGCCCTAAACAAATTTCTGGACTTCTAGCTCTAAACCTAAAAAATCAATGTTTTAATCATGTGATTACTATATATTGTTAAATGTCTATGTTGTTGTTTCTTGGAGTTGATTAGTGTCCCGTCTTGATTCTTGCTACAGGAAATAGGGCTTTGTTGGGAACTACTTCTGGGTTGTATCTTGTTTGGTTCGGTTGTTAGCTCTGTTTTTGCTTGTTGAAGCTCTCTGTTTTTGCTTGTGGCTCGCCTATCGTTGTTTCTAGGTTTGTAGATGGGTTTGGTAGCTTTTTTGTTTGGAGGCTAGTTATTGGAGTTGTGCGTTATAAAATTGCTTTAATATGTTCTGCTTGACATTCTCTTTGCTTACTTTGGTGTAGGAAACCTAGACACAAAATCCTATAAAAATTAAACCTAAATACTTCAAAATTTATTGCCCCATAATTTCCCCCTTTTGGATCCTTTTGTTTGATGTTGCCTCCTTGCTTGCTTGTTATTGCCTCTAATTTTGGGTAATGCTCACCTAGCCTTTGATTACTTGGATTTTTTGTCCTTCCCCCATTTGTGTTCTTCTTCCTTTATATTAGGGCTTAATAGCTAACTTTTGTATACTAAATCAATGAGAATATTTGAGAAATCAAATATGCAAACAAATTTCGATTCTGATTTTTATTCGGTCCTAAGTTTTTTCCAAAAATTTCCAAATTCTCTCACAATACCAATAAGCTATTCTTGATTCTCAAATTCAAAACTTTCCAATTTTCACATTCTCAAGAATCCAAATCCAAACCCGATCCTACTATTGACCTTGATTTTGACCTAAAAAAATAATAAGAAGAAGAAAAAAAATAAAAGTGTTAAGCCATTTTATTTTGGCTTAAAATTCAATTTCATAATTAAAGCCCAATCAAATAATTTTGAACCCAATTTTCAAAATAAAATTTGAGACCCATTAATATCAAAAAATCTCATATCAAATGAAGTGTCTATAGGCACAAATTATTGATGGTGTTTTTAGGTATTAGCTCAAAGGACGTAGTCTATAAGTTATGTGGAGGGAAACTGGAACTTGCAGCAAGAAAGCATGGTTAAGAGGTGTTGAAGTTGGCTATCTAGGAGACGTTTCGACGTGCAAGTTATTGAAGTGTTCAAAGGTTTAGTGAAGAAGAAGATAAATAGTGAATACTGAGGAAGCTTCAAGAAGAAGGATACTTAGTTCATACATACTTGGGCCATATTTTTACCTTATATATGAGACGAAGGGTAGCAACATGATTAGGACAGTTGACAATTGATAATGAGTCTACATGAAGTTCAAAGAGGGGTTATGTGGGTGATTGGAGGTTATTTTAATGATTCCATATAAGTATGGGTTGCATTTAATGATTTTAAGCAAGTTGGAGGTCGATTGTGCTGTTTTAAAGTGATGCCTTAATGGGACATTAGTGGAGGTGTTAGACAAGTCTTTCTTTGGTGAAGGACAAGTTTGTTTTATTGTGAGAAGTTTGAATTTCGACCCTCACTTATGGTGATGTGGCTGTTGGGCATGTGTTGGCTACGAGGTCATAAAAATTGACCTTGTTAATTGAATAAATAGGTATAATAAAATTCAATTTCCTTTTGAGTAAAGGGACTTTGCTACTTTCTTTTTTTTGTTTAAAATTTTCTAATAGGGTAACCAATAAAAGAAAACTATTGTTATTTGTTTTGCATCCCATAATTAAGTCCTTTTATTAGATCTGGCAATTCGTGTCATGTGTTTTGTTTTGTGTCAGACATAATTTCAAACATCATACGTATAATTTTGATACGAATATGATATAAATATTTAAATGACACGAATAATTTAAAGACGAACATGATATATTTATTATATGTATTACACGTGACATGACACGATTAATACATTTAAAATTAATTTATTTAGCACAACATGAGTAATATGACAAGACACAACATGATAATATAATTAAACACGAATAACACGATTAGATATGATTAATTTATTTATTTAAACAAAAATTATTTAAATTATTATTTAAATAAAAATTATTTAAAAATTAAATATTTATAATTTTTTTAAACATCGAAATGATACAATAAATATGATTATTAATTTATTTAAAAATTAAATTAAAATAATTTTTATAGTTTATATGTTATATATGTTTGTATGAGAAGTATCGTGTTTTAAACGTGTCATCATTATTTGATACGAATATGGGTCATCATTATTTAATACGAACACGATACGAATAATGTTAAGTTTTAATTGTATCGATGTGAAATATGATTACATTAAACTTATTCACAATTTTTTTTTTAGTATTATTTTTGTATCATGATATTGTATTTAAAATTATCAAGTTTATTTTTTTATTAACTTTTGAAATTTTTTTTTATTGTTTCATCCTTAAAAAAAAAAAATCCAGAAAAACATAACATAGAAGGCAAGTGAACCACGAAGTAGTGTATATGCTGAAGTCCCGTTGGGGCAGATGGAATTGAAATGTTGTCCATTGACATATATCTATTTAATATTTATATAACAAAAAATTCTGTTTGCATATGAAAATATGGTTTGCAGTATTTTGAAATATCTTGAGGATTTAGAGAACTTTTCTCTTTCTTATCAATATTATTTTGGATTTATATTTGATATATTATTAGTATATAAATTTTATATATTATAAGTGAATTAGATGATATTATTTCATTAATAATGTGAATTAAATGATGATATTTTATTAATAAATTAATTTTTTTAAAAAATTAATTTTTTTTATATTTATTTTAAATATTGATATTTATTCATCAATAAGATAATATTATTTTACTTATTGATAATATATAAAATTTATACACTGATAATATATCAAATATAAACTTTATTATTTTAGTCTATAGCAGCTTTGGATTTAATGCATTTTTGAGATATTTCAAATTATTTCTTGAATGTTATTGAGATTTTAGATTACAATTTCAGCTTATTTGTTGATTGTCTTAATATAAAAGTTCTACGTCACTTTCACTTGCAGTCTCACAGTTAATTCCTAGAAAAGGCGAGCTCCACTATGCAATTTTTAAACGACATCGTCCTGTGCAACAGTTCAAGTCCTCCTTTGCAAGAAAGCTTAGAGTAATTTCCCACTGTATAGATTATTAATAGTCAAACCACGACCTGAAACACATTGAAGAGAAAATGGGAAAGAAGAGAAGGATCAAGAAGAATAATGAGAAGAAACAGCCGCAGGATCCAGATGATAACCGAAGAAAAAGTTCAAGGTAAGAACTTAAGTATTTTTCTTCTGAATTTTAACTATTGGTTCAATCCTGCAACAATTGGAAAAGGAAAGTCCTTTTAGACCAATATATTTTTGTATTTGAACAGGGATTTGAATATAGATGATTTTATCAGTACTTTGCATAATGATATTCTTCACCAAATTATTCCCTTACTCCATAAATCGAAGCATCAAGAGAAAGAGCATAATCCTGATAATATCACCAGGAACACTGCCAAGTGAGAAGCTCTGTATATATATATTGGATCTTATTATTTGTTATGATCAGAACTAATTTTGACATGATCAAATATTGTTTTTTGAACAGTAATATGGATCCTAATGATTTCTTCAGTCGTTTGCCTAACGACATCCTTTACCACATCATTTCCTTGCTCCCTTTTGAATCCGCTGTACGAACCACGTTTCTTTCTACTTACTGGAAAGATCTCTGGAAAGGGGCTTTGTTGACTTCGGTTCGTGGTGTAACAATTGAAGATGCTATTACTGCTATATCGAGCTTTCTTGATGATTTTATTGTACACCATATACCAAGAAATAACTGGGGGTTCAGATTCGAGTTTGGCCATGGTATAGTCGTTTTAGGTGCTATTGCGCCTAATAATACACTTTCGCTTGATTTCTCTGCTGGTAAACAAGAATATGCAAGGCCATTTGATTGGTTGTTGAAGCTGAATCTTTCATCGAATCACCCATTGCATACCCAACAACCATCTTTTAATGAAATCAAAGTAAAATCTTTGTACCTAGTATCAGTAAGCTATCCTTATATTGAGGCAGTTTCTTCTATGGTGTCGAATTTCCCTTTTCTCCAAAGTTTGACTGTCGCCAAATGCAATGGATTACGATCTTTACAAATAAAAGAGGCTAGAAGGCTTCACAAGCTAGTTGTCTTGGACTGCCCCCAATTAGAATCTCTCAGTTTTGAGGCTTCCTCTTTAACGTCTTTGCATTATCGAGGCAGATTAGTACCTTATGAGTTTAAAGCCCCTAATAATTATCGTCCTTTATTGCGCTTGCGGTCTGGTCTGTCTGCCCTCAAAATCTCTCTTTATGATGCCATGCTTGATTTCAGACAAGGCCCTCCTATCTACAATAGCATCAATTGTGATAGCCTCAAGTCAATCCTTGACAGCATTAAAGGTGTTGAATCTCTAACATTTTGTAGATGGTTTTTGAGGTATGTTCCAGATCTATCCACTCTCAAAAAAGATTTTTTTTAGGCTTCTGGACTCCTTAACATTCATTACTCAAACTTTTATTTTGTTCTAACTTCTGCAGCCATTAATCTCCTACATGCTACCATCTTTAGGTAGAGACTCTGGCTTTTGTCTCTACAGGCTGAGAGAGCTGTGGTGGCTTGATTGTTCAATGGAGAGAGACAATGTTAATGCCCTACTCTGCTTTCTTAAACTCTGTCCTGGTCTGGAAAGGATTTATGTCACTGTAAGTCGTTCCATTTTCATGATATTAAGTAGAGTGCTGGGAAAAAAAAAAAGCTGATAGAGGGAGAATGAATTGTACTTCTATTTGGTTAAAAATTGAATGCTTCTCATGGTAGCAACTCAGAAAAATGTAACAATTAATTGACAATTTTGATACTGCTCTTCATCAAACTTGCAGATTGATCCTGAAAGCTATAACATGAGAAGCACAAAAAAGTTACCAGCTAAAGTCAATAGACTGGAAAAACTTGAAGATCTTGAGCTCCTGAAATTAGAAGGATTTGCAAATGAGAGCAAGGAGATTTTCTTTGCAAAGAGGCTTAGACCTTTATTCAGACTGAGACCAGTGATCCTAGCCAAGTCTAAGGGGGCTTGTTTGCGGCGTCTGGTTAAAGTACCTGAGTTGGAAAAAGAAGGGAAGTATCCATACAAGTTCAAAGAGGTTAAAAATTTTCATGAAACATATCCTGATCATCTTCATATGAAGCTCTAACCGTCTCATGATTGGTGAAACAGATGAAGGAAGGGAAGATTTCATTTGAGTTTGAAGAATGCATTAGTGACAATTCGTATAAACATAAACATGTTCATATGCGTCTCTAGACAATCAATTTAGATGCCATGAAGCTTCTTCGTTAAATTTTTGGATGGTATAATTTATTTTTGAAACTAAATGACAATTAATAAAAATTGAAACTAAATGACAATTAATAAATTTTTGGATGGACATTAAGAATGATGTCATGAGAGTAAAAACATAGATAGCAGCAAGATTATTTACTAAAATGGTAAAATTGGAGTTGCAGCAATGAGATTAAAATTAATTGTCAAATATGCATTTAGACAGGAAAATAATAGTGATGACACTGAAAAAAATGAAAACTAATCACACTAATCTAAAAATGACTTGTTAATTATTTTTATGAATATTTTAATTTTATTTAACATTTAAAATCTTAAAAATTATATTCCATAAAAAATTAGTACATATTAAATTTATGCATTTATTCAAATGTTTTAACTATTTATTTATTATATAATTATAGAAATTCATTTAATACATTAATTAAATAATTTGAAAACTTTTAAATAAAAAATTGAAAAGTAAACTAACAAAAAGAAAACAAAAATGCTAAAGTTAAAAAAATAAATAATTTGATCTACCAAAAAAGAATAAATAATTTGAAAAAGTTTTAAGTAAAAAATTTAGAAGTAAAACAAAATAATAATAAAAAAAAAGGGATCAGAAGTGTAATTATTAAAAAAAAAAAAAGAAAAAGAAAAAGAAAGGATTAAAATGGAAAGAGAGCTGCTATTGAAGGGAAATTCTTCACTGGATCTTCATGGGTCCATAAAATAAGTTTTAAAAAGAAAGAATCGAGAGGAAAACGACTTAAAGTATATGTTGTATTGTATTTGTATTTAATAGTATAAAGTTTAATCGATAGGATGAATAAGCTAAAAATAAATAAATATATAACATGATTAAAAATATACATAAAATCTATTGACTAGAAATAATTCATGGTGGAGTAATCAAGGGAGTGATGTTAATAATCTTGATCTGTTGAAGTTTTTAAACCTGGTTCTAGTCTTGTAGAAGAGGATAAAGCAATCAAATTTCATGCAAGCAACGGTTAAAATACAAATTAAATTCCAAAACTTTAGTAAAATAACAAAATTATTAGAGATTAGGTAGATTTGATTCTATTATCTTTGGTGTTTATATGTTTTTCTTTTATATTAATCAACTTGTATACTTTATTATCATTATAAATAAAATTATCAAAGAAAAACAAATCACTCATTCAATGGTTTTTTTACCAAAAGTCTCAAAAGATTTTATGGTATCAGAGAAAACCTTTTAATTCTTTAAAATTCTTAACCTTTTATTTTTCGAAAATTAGTCATAGCTTCCTCTGCTTAATCTCAAAGCATAAGCTACCCCTATCCTTCCATCATTAATGTTGGAATTTTTTTTCTCTCAAACTAAAACAAAACAATTTCCTACTTTGGAAAACCCAAATCATGGGACTCCTTGAGCCACAAGATATGCTGGGATTTATTGATGGCACTCTACCTATGCCACAATAATATATAGAAAGTTTGCTAGCTGAAGTTGCTATTGTAAAGGATGTGGTTATGAATCCAAAATATCTAGCATGGCAAAAATCTGATCATCTTCTTCGTGGTTATATCACTAGTACATTGTCAAATGAACCTCTTGGGATTTTTGTTGGACTTGACACATTCGTAGAAGTTTGGAGAGCTCTTTTACACATATTTGCCCAAAGCACTCAGACCGAGTTCACTTTAGAGTAGAAACTTCGCCATCATCATAAGAACAGTTACACTAAGGCTAAATACATTCAAATATTTAAATAAATTTGTGATAAATTTTCAACTATAGAAAAACCTATCAAGAACAAAGATAATTTGTTTTCTGTTTTCACCGGGTTTGGTCATAAATATGAATCATATGCCACAATCATGTTGAAACCCGCCAGACCAACTTATACTGAATTGGATTCCCAGCTCCAAAGTCATGAAATTACTAAAGCTATAAGCTTTGATAGTGTTACTAGAGCAAATCAGAATACGGCTTTTATGTTTAAACATCAAAGAGGGAGAGGAAGGAATTTTTCACGCAAAAAGAAGCACTCATCAAATCAGTTCACGGCTAGAGGACGTGGATTTACTCACTTAGGTCATTTTCCAAATAAATTTGGAAATTCTCAATCTTATTTGTAAGGAAATTCATCACAAAATGGAAAATCAAAGAAAGAGGAAAGTGTGGTCCCTCAAATATGCAAGAAAACAAATCACGCTGCCCTTGAATGTTATCATAGATTCAATCACTCTTATCAATCTGAATAGATTCCTCAGCAATTTGCAGCACTAGCCATAATTGAAAATCCAAACAATGCTTGGTTTCCTAACACTGGCACAATCAATCATATGACCTCAGATCCTGGTAAGCTTAATTTGATAGTTCCGTATTATGGTCCTAAAAAAATAATGGTTGGAAATGGTAAATTTATTGGCATAACTTATTTAGGATCCATTACTTTAAATGTAAGCAATAATGAGATAAAACTTGATAATGTTTTAGTTGTATCTGATATTAAAAAGAGTTTAGTATATGATAGCCAACTTACAAGTGATTTACTTTGTAATATTGAATTCTTACATGGTGGATTTGTTATAAGAAACAGGAAAATAGGGTTAGTAATTGCTACTGAAATAAGAAGCAATGATCTTTATGTCTTACAACCAAAACATGGAATGGCTACGTATTCAAATCGGTTCAGCATTTTGAACGTGGAGATTTGGCATTAAAGATTGGGTCATCCCTAATTACAAGTAGTTAAACATTTAGAAAAAAAAATTGATTCAAAGTTCTAATAATAAAATTGATCATTTATGTTGTAGTTGTCAAATGGCCAAAGCATGTAGACTGCCTTCATTTCTAATGAATTCTTTGATGAACCTTTAGTAAAAATTCATTGTGATTTATGAGGCTCAGACCCAGTTAGCTCTTTTCACAATTTTCACTATTATGTTATTTTTATTGATGGATGCACTAATAGATTTTTTAAAGTGCTTTATAGATTTTGATAAATTTATTTTTAATCAATTTGATAAGAAAATTAAAAATTTTCAATCTGATGGTGGTGGAGAATTTTCTAACAAAGACCTTAAACACTATTAAGTAGAACATGGAATACATCATCAAATGTCATGTCTAGGTACTTCAAAACAAAATGGCTTAGCAGAAAATAAACATAGAAATATCACCGAACTTGACTTAACTATGTTATTTTATGTACAAGTATTGTTGACACCTTAATATGTCCGAAATCTATATTTGATTTTTGTTAAAAAATTAAAAAAATTTAATTAAAAATGAAAAAATTGAAAAAACAAGAAAAAAGGTGATTGGGTTTGGATATGACTGAGTTGAAGAGTTTAAGTTGAGTTAGAGTTTAGAGTTAGAAATCAGAAAGGATGGAAATCCCATTTGGCTTAGGGCTTTCAAATTGAAGCCCTATAAATAAGGCTAGAGAAACACAAAAAAAAAATTAGGGAAAGAGGTAGAAATCAAAAAAAGCAGTCAAAAAAATTTTTCGAAGATTTTTTTAGAGTTTTAAATTTTTTTTTTGAAAAAAATATGAAAAATTCTCAGATTCCGATGACTTTTTCTAATCTTTGTCTCAAGCCGAGCCAAGCAAAGCCACTTTTTAAGTCATTCCAGCTTTTCTTCCTGCAGCTAAGCCACGCTATAGCCATTAGAGTCAAGTCGTCTCTTGTTTTGGGTTTTTTTTTCACTTTATTTATTTATTTTTTTGAGTATTTTTGCATGATTACATTTTAGAAAAATAAAAATGAAAAGGTAAAAATAAAATAAATTTTGAGAATAAATATTAATTATCCAATGATGGAATTTATAAAAATTTCGAATGGTAAATTTTTATAAAATTCATAGGTGAGAAATTTTGTCTAAATTTGTCACAAATAGTGGAATAATTTAGATAAAAGTTTCAATATCAATAATTAATATTTAGTTTCAAACACAAAAATTATAAAAAATGTAAAAATATAAAAATTTTGGAATTAAATACAAATTATCCAATGATGAGATTTTTAAAAATTTCAAATGGTAAATTTCGAAGAAATCTCTAGGTGAGAAATTTTATCTTAATTTGTACCCTATGGTGGAATAATTTAGATGAAGTTTCAATAAAAAATAATTTTCATATTATTTTCTTTCCAACAAAAAAAAGAAAAATAAAGAGAATTTCTAAATAGGCCCAAATGGTGAAAAATTTAGAAATTCAAAAGAAAAGATATTTCTAATTGGCCCAAATGGTGCAATAATTAGATATATTTTTGACAAAAAAATAATAAATAAAATTTTTTCGACTACGAAGCCTCTTCAAGGAAATAAATGAAATCCTGGATTGCAAATTATGGGTGACAATGGTATTGAAAGAAAGAGTAAGATTTGGATCAATCACATTCATGGATAATTCCTCAATCAATGGCAATATAATTGACTACCAGCCAAAGTCAAGAATGTCTAGATTCTTCCCCCTATGGCTGAAACTTACACTGTAAATAGGCCATAAACTTATTTTGTAAAGCATCCCATCTTACATTCCTTATTCCTTTCTTTTGTTCTTTAGCTTAGATTCTCTTTTAGTTATTTTCTTTTCTTTTCCATTTGGCTAAGGTGACAGTTTAGCATTTACTTTTGTTAATTTTGTTTTAATATTAAGTCTGTTTTACATTTACATAATCTCTCTTTTAATTAGTTTAATGCAAGAAATTTTTTTTCTCTTAATCTCCCTTAAGCACTCTTGTTTACTTTCTAAACCTTTCAGTTTGTTTATTATTGCACTTAATTTGGTTTTAGTTTACTTATAATTCCTTTAAAAGCATTCTGTTTTCACTTTTTAAACTTGTAATCAATTTTATTTTTTTGAAGCACATTCAACTATTCCTATTTGTATTTTTAAGCATTTAGGTTAAAGTTTATTTTTGCAAATCTATTTTCTTTTACTTTGTTCCATTTAGCCTACACTATTACTAGCAAGATTCTTATTTTGTCTTATTGGTTGGCCTTTACATTATCAAACTTCATTTCAATCTCCCATATTTTTTACCATCTAGATATGAGGTTAAAAGGCATACTTTTGGTGCTTGATCTGGCACCATTATTTAGTCCTCCAAAGAATGACAAACCCTATTCCCACTCTTATTACTTGGATGTAACCTATGCACTTGCAACTTCACCAAAATGAGCAATTAAGATTTTTCTTTAAAATAAGACAGATTCAGTTAGGTGACCAATCACACCTAAACCAAAAATATTAGTGGCGACTCCTAAAGTCATGTCTAACGATAGGTCTGCAAATTTATATATTATGACATTACTTATTATACATTGAATCTGAAGTGATAATATCATATGAATTATCAAAATAGCCATGGTTTGAGGTCTAATTTCATTTCTAAATAGAACTTGTTCTTTAAATTGAAATCAAAGTTATTTACAATTAAATTGTTCAAGCTGATACTTGTAGTATATTTTTAAATTAAAGTTTAAAGTTCGTTACTCAAATTGGCTAAAATTTTAAAAACGATCTTAGACTTTCTACTTTACAAAACCTTTGCATATTGATTAGTATTTCAAGGAAAAAATTGAGCTAAAATCAACCACCAAGCTAAATTGAAAAGTGAAGTCATTTCAAATTTTATCTGGCATTCTTATCTTTGAATACCAAGCTGAGACTTAGAGATTTTCACACTTTATTTTGAAAATAAGAGCTACAAAATAATAAGAGAGAAGCTTAGCTAACAGTTGTGCAAAAAAATTCCTATTCATTAAAAAATGTAGGATATTACAAAGTCTAAACAAAAAACTACAAAAACTAAAACAAAAAAAAAAAAAGAAAAACAATCCTAAGCCCATTCTTCAAGTTGATTTTTGGGTTATTGCTTGAGGGTCGATGTCTAAAGTTCACTCGTCTAAGCTTTTGCTTTAGGCTTCCCTCCCTTTGAGGCTTTAACTTCAACCTCAATGGTAGCATTCATAGTGGGTTCAATTTTCATTTCCTTCTTATCCTAGATAGCTTTAATAGGTGTCACGACTTGTTAAAATCTCATATTATTGATGCTGGTCAATGGCATGTCTAGATCAGCAAAGAGGAACATCACCACCTTTAACATTAAGTTGAAAAAACCAAAGACCTAGTCTTGAAAAAAGTCAGTCTGTATGTTAACTTAAGGAAGTTCTTCGTAGACCACTATTTAGACTTCTTTGTAGCTTCAAGCTCACTCTTAGCCTCTTCACCTCAATCAATGTCTCACTTAGCTTGAAGTTAGATTGTTGCTGCAAAGACTCAATTATGGCTTTTTGGACTAACATGTTCTTAAGCCTTTAAGTCAAGTTCTTAACATTCTTGCCAAGCTCATCGTTGGTCACCCTTTAGTTGGTGTTGGAGGCCTTAAGCTTCCTTATCGTCTCATTGAAATTGTTAAGGTCCTAGGCATAAATCTTAATGTCTTACTCAGTTATGAAGTAATGAGCCAAAGATCAATAGCAATGCATCAAACTTTGCCCCATATTTTAAAGACGGAGGTAAAAAACTTATCAGAAACTGTAAAAGGGAAAAGAAAATTCGAGCTAAGTGATAAGAAATAATTTAAAAGGAAAAAGCTAAACTGAGATTGATGATATGAATACCTTTCTTTGATAAGGACACCTGGGTGATCTTCTTTATCACGTTATGATCTTTGTAGGCATTTTCCAAGGAGTTGAACTTTATGTTGATTGCCACCTTTTTCAAGGTGAGCTAGAGCTTGACTACATGCTCTAAAGGAAAGGCCTCAGTCCTAGGCTTCTTCTCAAGCCTTTGGGCAACACTATTTTGCTTTATTTTTTGAAGTGTGCCAAGACTCTTGTCACTGACTTGGCCTAACTGAAAATATGGTGGATTAATTATTTTAATACCCTTTGAAGGGACACCAAGCTAATAAGGGCCTTTACCTTTTCTATCCCTCATTTACCCTTGGAAAGTTGGACAAACCAAGACATGTCAAAATCTCCATCTCAACTTGTTATATCTAGAAAAGGAATTGAACTAAGTGTTAGAATAAAATTGAAAAAAAGCAAGAGCAATATAAAGTTACTTTACACCTACCTCAGTACTTGACCTCCTTAAGAACATTAGAGGAGGTCAACTCATAAGCATCAATTATTAGCTTCACTTATTTAAAAAAGTCCACTATTATGTCCTGAGTACCTAGCTTGTCTTCATTTAAGAGATTGATATTATCTTCTTAAAAAACATCGGGTCCATTATTTATTTCCCAAACCCCCTTTATTTTTTCTATCAAAGAAAGAGGCAACTTTATATTGAGCTCAGGCAGTTAGCAAAAATCCTTTTCGTGGAATGAGCTGTCACATAGAACCAACTCTTATCATGTGGATGTTTCTTCACCATAAAAAATTCTCTAAATAAAGAGACAGTGGGAACTAATCCTAATTCTCTACAAAGAATAATAAATCTTATCATGTACCGAATAAAATTTGGATGAGCTTATTAATAGTTAAATTGTAAGATAAAATAATCTTTACAATAAGAAAGTGTAAAAAAAAAAAAAATTAAGTTCGACCATTATAGACTTCTAATCACCCAAATTTTATTAAAGCCTAAAGGAGTGGTGATCCAATCATCAGAGGTCGACATTATTCTACTGTATCTTTTTGCAAGAAAATCAAATTTGACTTTTTTTGCACAAGCATGATGAACAAAGCACAAGTTAAGGTAGTTTTCGAGGTTAACCCTACTTTTTAAGCTCTGTATCACCTTCTTTGGGGTTATAACTAAGAAGTAAGGGTATAGTAAGAAATGAGGTCTTTATCATCATTTTTAGAAACCTCTATTTCTCCTTCTTTTTTACCCCATCCTTGACATGGTTGGACCCTTCCACTTGCTTAGAGCTCTAAGCCTACTTGGTTTTAAAAACCTCATTGCCCGACGACTTAACTTGTAAAGAAGAAGCAAGCCTTTGAATCTAAATAAGGGTAGAGACCTCCACTACGTTGAAGAAAAAAAAAGTTGAAAAAAAGTCAGAAAGCTTTTTAGACTCAAAGAACGAGTAAGAGTTAGACTCTAAGCTTAGATTATTGGATCATTAGGAAAAAGAAAAAAGATAAAAAAGATGAAAATGTTGAGAATGATGAGGATTATTAAAAGGCAGAGTCGACAAAAAAGAAAAAAGTCACAAAAAGAGCCAAACTAACCATAGCTATTGGAACTGAAAGATTCTATAGGTCAAAATCAATTGTGGTAAGGAGCTCATCCATACCATGATATACCTATTCTTTCCTTACTTAAGCATTGTCTTCAATCTATTTTTTATCCTGAGCAAACAAAGGATTTAACCATTAAGCAACTTGATGATAGTCTCTTTTTACAATGACAAAGGAACCTGATTATTTGAACAAAAAGCTTTATGGTCAAGTTGACCTCTCCTTACTTCTACCCTAAAGTTATTAAACATGTTAGAATCAAAATACATAATGAAAGAAAAAAAAATGTCTCAAAAAGTTTGAAAGTAAAAAGGTCAGATGAAAGATGGCTAGAAGTATTAGAGGTCTGTTAAATCTAGTCGGCTTGAGAGCTAGAAGTTAGTGAAGTGAGGCACTAAAGCCCTAAAAGGCCCTTTATATAACTAATTTAGAGATCATATGAACATCATAGATTAAGCCACATCATCATAATAGATATTGAAAATGACCCTTTGCATTTTCAGCCTTCATATATTTAACTGTCAAATTTTTTCTCATTGATAAATCTATATTCAAATAAATTTGCACGAAGAGCATTTTGGTCATTTCAACACTAATTTTACTGTTTAGAGTAACATATCGCCACATCAACCATGCATTCATAGCATGTTAAGTTCCTTAATGGCTCAATATGAAAGAAAAATCACAAAGTCTCATGTCAGCCATCGAGATAATGAGATGATGAGTGAATTATGAATATCGCAAAATACGATGTCAACCACACTAACCCACGTCGGTAACACCACTACGAGACTAACCAGTATTGTCCTCATTTGCTACTCACCGCCTCAATTAAATGAGGTCAGAATAATCATCAATATAAAAGTTTTCAAAGCTCACACTCAAGTACTAGTTCAGTCTTACCAAGGATGGATCAAATTGGTCTCATTCAAGGTTGTTAGCCAGATACCTCCAACTACTCGACAAGAGATAGAATGTTAAAAGTATTTTTAGGTTCAAAGGATAAAAGGATTTTTCTCCCATTAGTATAAGTTAGCAGATAACTAAAGGCATTTTGGACTTTTCGATCGAATTGACGTGTCAGGTTGACCTAAATTCATGAGTCCACATTAGCTCAGCCACTTCATTGAGTCCACATGTTAGACCCCCAAAGTGCTAACTTGACATGCCTTAAATGAAGAGTCAGCTACCACATTAGCTCGGACCTACTAGGTCACCCCTAACCATTAAGGCTAACCTTAGATAGTCTAAACTACCTGCAACCTCTATCTTACAAGTATAAATAGTACCATCAAAGTACTTTTCAAGCATCTTACCTCTTCATATTCTTTGTTTTTTCCTTCCTATTTCTTAATCAACCACTAACTTGAGCGTCAAAGCATAAACGTTGAAATCATTCTCAACCTTTATTATTAATTGCTATATTTTATTCTCTCTTATGATTTCAAAATTTTATCCTTCAAGATCAACTCGACATAAACAATTCTTATACCAATGAATCTTATTAAATTGCTAATTCCTAAAACCATTCTTTATTAAAAAATTAAAAAGATGAAAAAAAAACTATTAAAAAAAAGAGAAAAAAAGCTTTGGCTAAGCTCAACCATCTCGATTTTCTTTTGGGCTTTTTTCAATTTCTACGTTAATAGAATTGACTTCAAATCTTAGCTAACCTCACTTTGATGACCATTATAGTATATAAAATATTAATTTAATAATAATAAATATTAATTAAATAAATTTAATAATATTGTAATAATATTTAATTATTATTTAATTATATTAAATTAATATTAATTAATATGAATTAATTATCTAATTAAATATGTATGGACAAAATTAAAATTAATTAAATATATAAAGACAAAATTATCCAATAAATATTATTTTCAATTTATGATGAATTGGAAATGCAATTCTTAAAGGAGAGTAAAGAATTGCTATTTTTTGTTTTTAAGGAATTGACATTTCATGGAATAGTTATTCTTTACTGAAAAAATGGACTAAACAATGTAAAAAAAAGTCATGAAAACAATGGGGGACGAAATTGCAATTCTTCCCAACCAAACATCCCATTATAGTATATAAAATATAAATATTGTCTTTGTTTTGAGTAACCAAATCAAGAAATTAAAACCTGAATTCTTAAAATGAAGAACAAAATTAGACAAATAAGGAATAGGAATATGATGAATCCAAAAAAGAAGCATGATCCAAATCGTGATCGTGACCCCAGAAACATTGCAAATAATATTACAAAGTACATTATATAAAAAAATGAAATAATATAAAACTTAATTAGTTTAATACAAAATTGGATAGTCCTCTTTGTATTTTGTGTATATTGTATACGTAGTGTAGTCAAGACAACATCACATCATTGAAAGAATAGTTATTAAAGACGAAAATATGTTCATTCGAGTACCTTTTAAGTTTTAACGGTAAAAAAATGAACAATAATTAATGTAATTTTTATTTTGTTCATCCGAAATTGAAACAAATAAAGTCAAGACTTTAAAAAAAATTCAACACCATTGGCACTCGTTTGTTTTTTCTTTTTAATATCATGAAAGGTCTTTAAATTATTATTTTTTTTAGGTTAATGTTACAAATGATTTATATATTATAAAAAAATCTAATATGATATTTAAATTATAAATATATTAATTAATATGATAATCAAAAAATTATTTATTCATTACGTATCATCATTTTAAATTAATTATCTTACAGATAAATATTATATTAATTAATAAATTTATAATTCGAATATTACATTAAAATTTTTTAAAATTCAAATATTACATTTAATATTTTATTATAATTTAAAAATTATTCATCACATTAACTTTTTTTTTTTAATTCTAATTGGTCCATTCAAAAGTTTTTGGTACAATCCTACCATTGTCCAAAAAAAGTTATCACTAAAAACAAATGCCATTAAAATTCAACATTGAATTATTGTGCGAAAGAAATTGCTAAGAAACATTTGGCCGGTCTACTTAAACTAGGCTGTCTTAGTCTTATCGACCAAAATCAAGAAAATTTTGCCTTTGTCCATAATATGAAGATGTTATATTTTTTAAGTTTCTCCTTATCAAAACTCCAAAGAACTTAGGAAATCACACACACAAGTATGTCTTCCTTAAAGATAATTAATTGCTACAAGGGTTTAACTAACAAGTACCCTTTAAAGTTACTATATAAAGTAATTAATTTTTTAACATATGGAACTTTAAAACAATAGTTGTCAACTACTCTATTCATTAAAAACTAAATTACTATAAATAGAATCTTAACTAATATTAAAAAAATGCTCTTAGGGTACTTATCTGCAAAATTCTAAACCCACTTTCAAATTGATTAAAAATCAAATCGTAATAAATTTTTTTTTGTGCTAAAATCGTAATAGATTTTGAGAATTAATGCAGTGGGAAATTAAGTGGAGAATGAGAAGGAATTTGCCCAGAATTTTTTTTTTTTTTTTGGGTTTTTATCATGGTTAATTAAGGTGAGGAGGATGACACAATTGTGTCGTTTGAATGAGAACATCCATAAAGATATATAAAAGCTGTCCCCAATTGGTTTTAATGGGGACAACTCAGCAATGTAATGTAATTTACGTCTTTCTTCTTCTCCAGAATCTTCCTCCAGAAGCTTCTAAGCATTTCCTTTTCCATATCTTTCTTGGTAATTGGTGTCTTTCTTCTTCTTCGGAAGCGTCTTCTCCAAAAAACTTCAAAGCATTCCCTTTTCCATTTCCTTCTAAAAATCCCTCACTCACGATTGAGTATTATTTTCAGTGTGGTGGAGAAGGGTTTTGCGAGAAGAGGTTTTGTGATTTTTTTTTTTAAATAAAATGAAAATCCCGTAGAAGTTTCAAATCTTCGACTCCGTTCCAACGTAATACAATAAAGCTATGAGAAAGGAAGAGGAGGTATTGGAATTTCTCTCATGGAAAAATGTGTGTACGAAGTTTGGAAAGAAAGTAATGTAGGGATGTCCTTTTCTTAAAATTTTTTGTGGTTTTCTATCTAAATGCTTGGTTTTGGCATCTGGGTATTGTTTAGATTGGTTTAATTTGTAGAAAAATTAGTTGGGTATTGATTGGTTTAGTGGGATTTTGGGGTTTGCGTTCTTAATCAATTGGGGTTTAATTAGTTTTTTTTTTCTGCTAGGTGAATTTTTTTTACTATGAATTATGATACTTTGAAAATGGCGAAAAACATGCAAAAAATAATGATTTTTTTACATGTTTGTTGATTTATTTTGCATTGATGAAGTTAGGCTAAGAGTTGTGATTAAAGATGCACAGTGAGTTTTTATGCATCAGCCTATATGCATGTGTTTATGGAGCTTTTTTCTTTGCATGTTTTGATAGAGATTTTGCTGGATATCACTATTATCTTTGTTTGTATTTTTTTTTATGAATGCATGAGTTTTTTATGGTGTTTGGTGTTTGAAAATTGTTGACATATATATAAATTTATAAGTTACTTATAAGTAATGGCCAGCAACATTCAGTTTAAGCAGCCCAACCCAAGAAAGCAATTTGAGTAGTTGAATGCTTGTCTTTACCTCTAATGGATCCCTGCAGATGACCACAACTTTGGAGGGAATCCTGATTTTCTCTTCTTGCAGGTGGATATAGTTTTCCTAGAAATGGTTGCATTCAGATAAAGTACTTTATTTTTTGATTATTTCTGATAAACATTTATAAATAATGGTTTAATAGTAATCGTTTTGATAGACATGCCCATCGAGTGGCTGTTAAGAAGTCAGATTTTGATAGTCATCAGCATAATGTGATAATACTTGGTTAACTAATTTTGTGTAAGCAAAATTATACTGGTCTTCATTCAGATAAGAAAAAAAAAAGGTTTATTTCAATTCAACTTTAGATTGTAACTGATTTGAAATGGGAATATTAATTGCTTAATCGAAGATTATATGTTTCTATAAAAATATGATTGAAACTTTTAAGCTTTTGGTTTCCTTAGATAGTATATACACTGTTCATATCCTAACTACATATAATTTATAAATAAATTGTAGGAGAATAGAATAGTGATGTGTTTAATTAATCTCAATTTTGATTTGAAGTTTTTTTTTAATTAATATTAATATATATAATATATATATTATGGTTGAATTAAATAGATTTGTGTAAATTTAGCTGTATGCCCCATGTAGAGTCTGATTATTACGCTCTTTAGTAATCTAAACCATATGAGTTAATTTGCCTTTTTTCTTTCAGCCTTTTCATTAATCGATCTTTTATTTTCATTCACCGTTATGTTCTCAAAAAAAGGGTTATTGATGGTAGCTGAAGCCTTGAATCTTTTCCCAATTAAACCGTATATGTCTACTTTACCAAACATCCAATTGTTGAATTTTTCTGATCTTACTTTGTTAATGAATTACAACGGATACAAACAAATTGTTGTCCTACAGAGCTTGGAGACACATGCAAAATAAGGAATCATAGAGTCAAGAACCAGAACGTTTAACCTGAAACCATCTTTGCACAATCATCCTCACAAAAAGAATTTAAAGGAACAAAACAGTTATCTGAATTTTTTTTATTTTTTATTTTAAAAATTTTTTTTTAAGGTTTTCTAGATAGATTGATACTTGGATAAAGAAGGAAAAAAGAAAAGAAAAAAAATGGGAAGGCTATTTGTAATCACTCTTGAAGAAAGCATTTATGGTTGCAAGCACTGCCATATCCATCGTGCTCTGCTTGATGACATTATTTCTAAGGTTCTTCTTTTTGCTAACAAAATCAAATGATCTGTCTCCACATTTTTTTCTTCTTTCACGTGTTTCTTTCTACATTGTTGCGTGCTTTGTGAAATACATTAGTTTCTTTTTTGGGTTATTTTGTATCCTTGGTTCCTTCGTGAAGTTTTGTTGGCTTATCTAAAATTTGTAAATATGTGACTAATGGATCAAAAATAATGAAAATGATTGAACCCATCATCGGATTTAACTGAAACAGATTGATTCTTCTTTAGGTTTGGTTGTTGAAGTTTTTCTGAGGGATTCCATTTGTCATGGTATTTCCCCTTGATAATAGAAATACAGCAGAAACGTTGCACATAATATTCAATTGTAATTTTTTTTTTTTTTTGCAATTATGGATGTTACTTTGGAATTAACATTTACTTACAACTTTGATGGATGAAGAAGTCATTGGGATGAGAGAAAGTCTAAGAATCATCACGACTGTCTCATTGAGAATGATTGCCTCTTTCAATTGTATGGAGGCTTTTAGTTGGTGCTAGAAAATAAGTCACTACTAAGTACTATATAACTTCCTTTCTATTTTGATTTTGTATCAATTCCTAAATGGACATTGACTGGTTGAATTGGGGGTTATTCGGTTTTATGGCTAATATGTTGTTTGATATTGTAAATTTGAAACATAAAAAAATTGAGACAAAAGGAAGAAGTAGAAGAAGTGATTTGTACATCAGTCTATCATTTTAGTTTGAACATTCTTGTTATATGTTTTAAAACCACCTTACCCTCTTTTTCCTGACTATTAATATTGATTTTATTGTGATACAGTTTGACTGGTTCCAATGTCCATAGACTATACGTAATTATCATCATACGAGGCTTCTTGCATAATGCATACACTAACAGCAAAGCTATTTTGTTGCTCGATGGATGAAAAAAATGAGAGATATGAAAGTGCGGTGATATTGTCAATAGCCCTTTCCTTACTCAAAAATCTAAATGGATTTTCTGTCTTATCTATCTCTTCATCATAATCACGCTCTTCATTGTCCCATGTATTATGTCAGCTATTGCTTAGCAACACAGACACATACTAACCTCATCATTTACCTGTGTTTCAGTTTTTTCACTGTAAGCATGGAAAGGCTTATTTTTTTGATAAAGTGTAAGTGTTTCATTGTCCTATACCCTATAAAGCCAATTTTTGCCTACTTACAATGTTGTTTAGAAATATTCTTTTATATTCAAAAATCATGCTCATGTTTTTCTACTATATTACCATATATATGCTTTCTTTGCTGCAATCAATGAAAGCTATGCATTTGTAAGGTCTTGATTGTGGTATGATATGTCCTTTTATTTCCTTTCTGTTTATTTGCATATAAAAATGAATGAAATCATCTTATTTCTACTAAATAAACAACTAAAAAATCAACAATTTGAACCAGTCAACTAGTTGCTATTCTAGACAACCCACTGGCAAACAGATAGCTAATAATCAATAAGTCGGTCATCCTTTTCTATGATTTGCCTTCATTCTTCATATTGTTTGTTTAACATCTAGATTATAAGTGAAGCATAGTAATTGTTACAAGAATAACCATCGAGTAGCCAAATGCAAAATGCCAATGATGGATTTGAGTCTTGGGGCACGTTTCATTACTTAAATCATATGCATTCTGCAGATACAAATGGTTCAAACAATGTATTTTCTTTCTTAATGCATAACGATGTGAATATCACAGCAGGAGAGGAAGCATACCGCATGATGATGATTAAAATGCACATTGTTTTTGATAAAATCTGTGTTGGGTGTGGCTCAATTGTGGGATGGAAATATGTAAAAACTGGCTTAGCAATTTTGAGTTTTGCTGGTTTGATTTCTTTACAAGGCTTAATTGCATGAATTAATTTCATAGAACATTTTTCCCTTTTGCTAATTGTGTGAATGAGTGTAGGAGTCTACACATGAGAAGACTAAGAAGTACAAAAAGGGAAAATTCATTCTTGAAAGGTGCCATATCACTGTTTCTTTTGGTTGCATGCAATATTTCAATGTTCTCAAATGTCAATTTAACTGTGGAACATGATGTAAATTAGAAATTTATTGATCTAGGATCTTCCATTTGTTCTCGAAGCTCTGTTTCAGGCTCGAATCAATGTAAAAGTTTCCATTTTGATATTGATTTTGTCTATTTTTGTTGGAAAGTTGAGGCATGTTTTTTGAATTTTTGCATGGAGAGCAGTGATTTTATTTATTACTTTGTGGAAATTACTATGTTATAGATGGAGAAGGATTGGGGAGGATCTGTCAGCATTGGCCAAGGAGGTGGCGAGGGTGGAAACCATCCGAGCATATGCGGATGAGGGTTCTAAAAGACCATAGCTTATTGGAATTCTGAAATGCTTGTTGAATTTAAGAAAGGCCTTGAGAGTAATTACTATTTATATTGTTCTGGGATTTCAGTTGTCCTGACTCAATATAAAAACATGTGTTATAGTTGTTCAATGGTTGAAATTAAGTTAAAACTTTATTCATAATAGACTCGGTTTAATTGATGCTTTTACTGTTTTTTAATTTTCTTGCAAAAAATGAATAGAAAGCAAAAGATAAAGAAAAAAACAATAGAAACTAAGCAGTCTCCAGACTGCAAGGAACTGCATTTGATTGTATATGTTAATAATGTATTAAAAAATTTAAAGGGTAAATTTGAGAAAATATTGTTTTACGGTCAGTGGACAGACGAAGTTTCTAGATGTCGTAAGGGGAGAGGCTTCTAGATTTGAAAGGAGAAAAGAAAAAAGAAAGGAAAACAAAAAAAAAAGGGGAGAGAATGATCGAAAAACAAAGCAAAAGCTTATGGACATCACAACCGAAAAAAATTAGAAGAGAGAAAAGGGAAGGAAAAAGAGAAAGGGAAATTGAAGAAAGAAGCATGATTGGATATAACAACAAAAGGAGGGACTCCATAAAGAAACTCATAGCACAACACACCAAGACACTAGCATCATGCTCTATGCTTTCAACTGTGGTGAACAAAAAAAGAAGTGAAACTTAGTTTTGTCTTATGCTTACTGTTTTGGATAGCTATGAAGTTTCATTTTTTAACCTAGAACTGCTCGATAACAAACAAGCTAAACTAATAATGAAATGAGAACTGATGGAGCATTACAGCTAATCCCTTGATTCTAATTGTGCTAAGCAGCAGGACTTGAAGTATGCGAAAAAATCTTTAAGTTCTAATTTCTCTTTCATGCAAGGTAACCAACGCACTGCTTTGAATTTTCACGAGTATTTATTTATCTTTTCTGTTGCTTTTAATTATTACCTTTTCATTGCTCGATTCAGATGTACGTAATTTGGATTGGATTAATCATATTTTTAGTTGCTTTAAATTTACTTTAGGTGGTCAATTTTGATGAATTTAAATGCTTTAAATCATGTCTTGATATAGTAATTTCTCATTATCCTCATTAATTTGGCATGATTTTTCCCATGAGCATTTTAGTTTTTATTTGCTTTTGAAAGAACTGTCTGTATTTTAAATACATCTTGTTATTATTTTATATGTTTAAATAGGTTTACAGTTTATATGTTTTAAGATAATGAGAAGCTACGATTACACTATTGAAAGGTTCTAGAGCTCAATCTGCAGAAGAGAAGCAGAGGCTATTCAAATTAACGAGAGAATTCAATTTTAATCAGGAATTTGGGTCAGAACCATACACATCAACTACCCAAAATTCAAGAAAGAAGCACGATCGGATATAACCATACATCAGATGGGTTCTATTCTCAAGAGTTTAGGGTGGATTTTGGAGTTAAGCTTTTGGATCTTCATGCTATGGATGATACAGAGCTTTTGTCTAAGGTATGATTATAGGAAACTGCATATAATATTGTAGGAGAGTTTCACAATCGTTGATTGCTTGAAGTTTAGATTGATTTCATGCAACTCTATTATTTTTCTTTCATTTTTGTGATGAAATGTTAAGATAGTTCTGAATGTTGTTTACTTTTAATACATTTTTTAATTCAGTTGAAATTTTATTTCAATTTAAGTTTAGAAAGCATATTTTTCTTTTTCCTTTAGAAATAAATTTTGATTTGATTTATTTGTGGCATGTTATCTTAGAACCTTTTGAGCCATGCTCGGTGAAAGCATTTTAAGATGAATTTAATGTGACAATTAACTGGCAACAAAAAAAGCAAAGTTATGCTGATGCCTCCACTGCATTATTCTCTGCCAATGAAAATAAAAAAGAAATCAACACATAAGAAAAGCCCTCAGCGAAGCAAGGGTAGAAATCTAGTAGATTAAATTTCAGCTGCTTAATTGGCGACAAATTCAAGGTCTACTACTTTCATTTGAGTTTGGTTAGGTGAAAGCGCCTTGCGATTTTATTATGAAATTTTTATGTATAGAAGTCTTTTTTCATTGTCACATTTTTTTTTTTAATAGCCAAGTTTTCAATGTGGAACCATTGATCATTGTGAAGTCGAATTATAGGAATCATGTGCGACAACTGCTAAAAGAGTCGACTCTGGACATGAATACAAGTTTATTGACAAAAGAGTTGTAGACTATGAATTTTGCCCTACACATGTTCATATGGGCCTTTAAGTGCAAAATATCTTTCACTTGTGCTACTTTCCGTTGTTAAAAAGGGAATTTTGTATTTCAAACGGACTCTACTGTTGACATAGGAGCAATTTTCATACAAATGAAAAACGTACTATTTTTTTGGATTGGATAGCTGTTGAATGGCTTATGTTCTAGAAAGATTCATGAGCAGCTATACATGGCTCAAAATGTTTGTTCAAAACTCAGCCAGATTCGTTCATTTTCATTTAGGTCAATTTAGTTTCAATTTAATATTAAAATAATTTTATATAAATAATTTAATTTTTTAATATTTTTAATTAAAATTAACTAAAAATTAGTTATTTAATAATAAAATATTTTCAAAAGCTAGATTAAATTGGGCTTGAGCTTAAAATTTCTACCAACTCGTAGACAAGTCTCATTTATTTTTATACACAGACAATGCAAGAGTACATAGTTATTTAAAAGATATTGCAAAGTAATTATTTATATAAAAAAACTGTCAATATTATTTAAAATTCCCATGGGTCTTTGAAAAAAAAAAAAACTTGAGATATAAACAATTGTCAATTTATTTGATAATATATTTAATTATTGTCAATTTTTTTATTGATTTTTCTCTCTATATTGAAGGGTTGTTTTTTTCGTCTCTATTTTTAGTTTTGTTAGGGGTTGTTTGATTTATGTGCTACCTTATCTTGATGTTACCTGCATGCATTCTCATTGAATTGTTTATTAACTTGAATATAATTTCGAATCCTATGCTATGGATTAGTTTCTACCCAAAAGAGTATTGTCCGTTTTTTGTGTTCGTGTTAATTAATTAGAAAAAATTAACACTATAAAAAATCTCAATAATATGGATGGCATAGATGAAATTTTTTCATTGAAAATTGTCAATGAATTTTCAACAGTTAATCAATAGAA
Organism: Durio zibethinus; assembly: GCF_047325235.1. Classification (NCBI taxonomy): domain Eukaryota; kingdom Viridiplantae; phylum Streptophyta; class Magnoliopsida; order Malvales; family Malvaceae; genus Durio; species Durio zibethinus. The sequence goes on from NC_143175.1 coordinate 17,994,826, forward strand.
ATTTGAAAAAAAAATAGATTTTTTTTTACTAACAAAATACCGATAGAATTTATCAATAGAAAATTATTCATTAATATTTCATAGGTGATGTTGTTGTAGGAAATTGGCATAGGATTTATTAACAAAAAAAACCCATCTATAATCCGTCTGTAAATTTTTTAACGACGGATTACCGATAGATTTTTTCCATCAATAAAAAAAATTTGATTAAAATATTTTAAAATATATTTTTCAAATTAAATTGGGAGGGAAAAAAATTTTAATTACCAACAAATTTTGTTGATAATCTGTCTCTAAAAAACAAAATTATCAATGGATTCCATCAATAATCTATCATTAAAAGTGAAAAAATTTTGCATTACCGACAAAAGTTTCATTAATAATCCATCGCTAAATCCTTTAAAAGAAAAAATCACATTCCACTTTTTCTATCTTCCTCGATTTTGAAATCCCTTACTTTTTTTCTCTCCTCTCTTCTCTCCTCTTTCCTCTCTTTGTTGCCGTTGGTGCCTCATTCTCCTCACAGTTAGCCCGTGAAGACTCATCCACCCTTTTAACACGGCTGTGATTCCACCTATTCGTGAACCACCATCAGCCTCCCAATCCACCCCATTTCTCCAAAATTTTGTCTTGCTCTATTCGTGGATCATGCCCTTCTTGCTTCCTTGCACAAATACTAAGTTGAAAAATGTAAATATACGTTGAAATTTTGTGTATTCAAACTAATCTATGTTGAAATATTGTTGTTTGGTTAGAAATGTTTTTTTTTTTTTTTGTTTATTTAAACTAGAAATAGGCATTTATGTGATTGCGTTGAACTAGAAATAAAAATTTTTGTATTTGTGTTGGAAAATAAAATCTCAATATCTAACTTTAAACCATACTTGTGTTGAAAAATTTGTGTTGAAATTTTGTGCTATTAGACTAAATATGTGTTGAAATTTCATATTTTGGCTTGAAATAAGTATTTTCATTTTTTGTTTATTTAAAGTAGAAATATGCATTTCTGTGTTTGTGTTGAAGAATTTGTGTATTTGTGTTGGAAAGCAAAATCTCAATCTCTAACTTTAAATAATATATTATTGCATATATACTTGTGTTTAAGAATTTGTGTTGAAATAATTCATTATTGTTGCTTACTTTCTTTGGACTGAAATGGGCAATTTCTTTTTCTTTTTATTTGAACTTGAAATAGACATTTCTTTGTTACCGCAATAAAAGCATAATCTCAAAGTAAAATTTTAAAAATATTTTGAAACTTTAAATAAAGTATTATTACATATGTACTTAATACAATATACTAAGAATTATATTTTTTAAACCTTTATGATGATGCAATGATAGACAAAGATCATCATTGGATATATTCTCGTTTAGATGTAAATAGATACATTAGTCAAAATTTCTATGATGGTGTAAAGGAATTTATTGGATATGTTTATTCTCAACCATACTTTGTAAGTAATGGGAAGATTAAGTGTCCTTGTACCCTTATGGAAGAATAGATAGTTTTTAAATGTGGATGATGTGTGAGCACCTTTATTATAAAAAGTTTATTCTTGATTATATGAGTTGGATCTCACATGAAGAATTAGAAGTAGGATAACCATCAACAAATAGGGATACCTTTGAACAAATTAGTAAAGAAGAATAGAAAATCCATATACTAGAATGGTTATAAATGCTATCTATCTTGATTTTGGGGTGAATGCTTCTCACGCTAGTGATGCAAGAGTTGACAAGAAAAATTTAATGCAGACGCAATAAGCTTCTATTCTTTGTTGAATGATATGGATGAATAATTATGGTCAGGTTATATAAAACATACAATCTTATTTGCTATATTGTAACTTTTAAATTGTAAATTAAAATTTAACATGAATGAGTCATGTTTTGATCATCTGATGGGCATAATGAAAGATATCTTGTTGATGAATGATAAATTACCAAAAAACTTTCATAAAATGAAAAAAAAAAAAAAAAGGATGATGAAACTTTGACTTGGTTATAAAAAAATTCATGTATGCAAAAACAATTGCATGTTGTTTTATAAGGAAACAACAAACTTGACATATTATTTAATATGTGATCATCCTCGATATTTAAGAAATAAATCTAGTAATGAAAGGAAAAATATATTTCTTATAAAATCTTACACTATATCCACTGATACCGAGACTTCAAAAACTTTATATGTCAACTAAAATTGCTAAATATATGGCATGACATGCCTATAATCAAAGTCATGATGGTATATTTCAACATCCTATTGATGGTAAAGCTTGGAAACATTTCAATCGCAGTCATGAATCATTTATACTTGAAATTTGAAATATAAGATAAGGATTATGTGTTGATGATTTTTGTCTATTCGGTCCAAGTATGAAACCATACTCTTGTTGATCAATAATAATAGTGATGTACAATTTGTCACCATGGTTGTGTATGAAGAAAGAATAAAGCTTGTTAAATATGGCCATTCCATGAAACAGTAATCCAGGTTAAAATATTGATGTTTTCTTGAAACTTTTGATAAATGAGTTAAAAATATCATGGTACTTATGATGCATATAAAAAATAAAACTTTCATTTGAGGGCAGCCTTTTTTTGGACAAGTAATGATTTTCTCACATATGGTTTATTGTCTGGATAGAGCATTCATAGAATTTTATTGTGTCCTTATTACATGGGACATGAAAAGTCTTTTCAATTGGCTTATGAAAAGAAGCCTCATTTTTTCGATTGTTATTGTTAGTTTTTGCCTCTTGATCATCGCTTTAGAAGGCAAATACATAAATCTACAAAAAAATATTAAACGTGACTCCCCTATTATTTCATTATTAGGTGAAAAATTTTTAGCTTAATTAGATAGCTTTCCTATTGCACATTTGGCATGAAATGTAATGATAGGAAGTTAGTTGATTTTGGTGAAAGTCATAATTAGGTGAAAAAAAATATATTTTAGGAATAGCCCCATTTGCATACCAATCTTATTCAGCACAATTTTGATGTGATGCGTATTGAATGTAATATTTTTGACAATATCTTTAACACAATAATGAATGCTAAGGGTAAAAGTAAAGATAACATAAAGGTTAGACAAAATCTTAAGGTATATTGTAACTGACCCGAGTTGAAACTAGTTAAAAAAAATATGAAAGTTTTATGCCTAAATCTTTTTACACTTTAAGCAAAAAGTAGAGAAGAGATATTTGTACATAGATTAAACAATTAAAACTTCTTGATGGTTTTGCGTCTAATATAGCTCGATGCATAAACATGGCTAATTACAAGTTTTATGAGATGAAAAATCATGATTGTCATGTTTGCATGCAATAATTGCTTCCAATTGCCTTTTGTGATTTGGTGTCTAACTTCATTTGTGAGACAATTATTGAGCTATCTCATTTTTTTAGAGATCTGTATTCTACTAAATTACATGTAGATCATACAAAAGTGTTAAAAAAATCATTGTACAAACAATTTGTAAATTAGAAAATATTTTTCCTCTAAGGTTTTTTGTTTCTATAGAGCATTTGCCAATTCATTTGCCTAACGAGACAAAAATTGGTGCACCTATTCATTATCGATGTATGTATTCATTTAAGAGGTAATATATTTTAGTTGTTAGACATTAACATTGATTAATTTAATTTTTCATCAATAACATTTATGTTATACTATGATGATTATTATGTTTCTTTATCATCTCAAGAAAAAATACACCAATTGAGCATTTGTTGAAGCATCTATATGTGAGGCACATGTTATCGAAGAGATATTTACTTTTTGCTCATTATATTTTGATCCACATGTGTTAAAAAGATTGAATCATTTTTCAAGAAATGATATTAGAAGAGTTGTGGAATTTAAGGGATGGTTTTGGGTATTCACTCATCATGGCTGAGCATTAGATCCACAAGATAAGTTTTAATGACTATTAGCGAATGAGCATACCATGACACACTTAAATGTTTTATTAAATTGTGAAAAGATAAATCCTTACATTGAGTAAGTATTATGTCAACTGTATAATGGATTGTTTCTAATTAGTTTTTAAGTTTTTTCTAATATGTAATTTACAATGATAAGATATTTAATGACTCGATAATAAGAGAATTTGTAAATATAAGTGCTGTAAAGTTGGAGAAAGCAGACGATGTAAGATTTTCGCAATGGTTAAGATGATTTTTAAGTTTAGAACATAATAGTATATACGAATAGAAATCATATTCTCATATAATTAAAAGCAATGATCAATTTTAATGTTTTACGATTAGATAGGTTGAAGAGCAAAAGGGCAAAATTGATCATTGTCTAGTTAAGATAGCTTATGGCCTAAGACACATGGTTAGTTGTTTCAAATGTTAATTTGTGAATGATTTTAAGTTTCATACAATTAACTATAGTCAAACTCAAAAGATAATGAATTATGGGGTATGTGTGAAAGAAAGTTGTTGCAATGATTATAAGCATGACTTTTAAGGTATTTTAAAAAATATCATTGAATTAGAGTATTTTAAAGTAGGAAATAAGGTTATACTTTTTAAATGTCATTAGCTTAACATGGAGAAGAGAGTAAGGGTAAATTTCTATTGTGGTTTTATTGAAATTAAACACAATTCAATACTTACTAGTAATAAATCATTTGTCTTAGCTTCGTAAATACATCAAGTTTCATATATAAGCTATCCTTTTAGAAGAAGAGATTGAAATTATTGGTGGGCAGTCTTCAAAATAAAGGTCAAAAGCGCATATCGACTAAGTAATAATGATAGATATGAAGAACAAATGACTAATTTAAATGAAGACGTATACCAATAAGTTGAAGTTTTTATTCCATGAAATACCTCATAAAAACTTGATAATTCTACAATTTTTGTTGCTAGTGATTATAATGAAATAGATTATGAACAAGTGATTTGAGTAGAAGAAGAAAAAAAATGATGATGATGATGATAATGTTGATAAAGAAAAAGGAAAAAAAGAAGATGATGATGATGATGAAACACATGAGTTTGCTTATTCTAGCAATGATTGTTATATTAAGTATGACTTTTAATGATATATATAATGTGGTCAATATATGTAACATTAAATATAATAATTGATTTAGGCTATTTTAATTATAATGTTTTAATATGTTTATTTTTATATTTTTTCTTATTTCATCTAAGATTATAATACTAAAGTAATATTATTTTTTTTTTTGTTTATGAAATGTCTATGCTTTATATGACAGATATAATTGGATGTCATGCAAAAAATTCTATTCACTAAGGTGGTTCTACAGCAAGATTGATGAAAAATGATTCACATATTGGGTAATCAATAGCACTGATATAGCATGATCCATCATACAAGTCATTTCATACCAATACAACATGATTCACGATACAAGTCATCTTTAGTATCAATACAGCATGATCCACTTTACAGGTTATCTTTCGCATCGATTATGGATGATCCATCGATGAAGTATGACGTAAATCCATCATTCACCAATGAACCACCACTTTAAAAAAAAGGTACAACAAAAAGGCAAAGGACTAAGAAAACAAACAAAGGCTTAACAACTTCTATAGATCCAAACAAGCGGTTGGGGATTTCTTCGCTAAAAGAAAGATATGACATATTTTTTACTATTAATTTTTTCTTAGTATTTGCTTTTGAAAGAATTCGTGTAGTTTAACTAATCTTACTAACAAATGGATGTTGATAGTTATTTTGAGCAATCATTGGTTAGCTTAACAATTTTAGGAATAATTCAAGCAAATTTTACTGATCTTTGACCAACACGAGGTAAAGTTCATAGGCTAGTGAAGTATTGATGTTTGATAAATTTAAGGTAGTGAATATTTATTTTTTGAATATATTTCTATTTGATTTGAATGAAAAGTTTAAATTTTTATCAACAACTTATTGTACTCCTATTAATTATGCTAGGAAAAATGTCAATGGGCTGAGTCAGATGATGCTCTTATTCAACTAGCATGGAATAATATTTTTAAAAATCAATTAAAAATTTGTTGTCCAATGAGAGAGAATTAGCAATGAAAGAACATGAAGTTGATAACATCATATACTACAAAGGGACAGAGTGAAAGTGGATTATAGCTTTGATTTGGGATGTTTTCATTAAGAATGTATGGAACATTTCGAAATGGTAAAACATCTTTACCAAAACCAAATGAAATCATCAAATACAAAAAAAAGATAGATTACGAAGCATACTGGCTGCTCGATTGCATTTCTTGTTTATAAAAGGATAATAGTATGATTTTTTTATGAGTTATTTTTATTTTCATATGTTAATTTTATACAAATTTTATTGTTACATATTTCATTTAAATGTGTCTAAACAAATGCAATCACTTGAATTGCAATGAGAACCCATATTTACAAAAGTTTTGAATCATACTCACAGATGTTTAGGAGGACGTGGTGATTTCGTTGACAACAAGTTCAAAATTGTCAGTGTATGTGACTTTCCAATGACTTTGTGAATACTTTCAAATTGCTGTCTTACTTTATTGAAAAAGATAACATGTATGTTTTGAAATGCAAAAACTTTGTGAAAAGTGATGATGTGTAACTTGCTTTATGATTCTGATTGTGTATCGTAATTATTGGTGAACTATCTTTATAGTATATTATAATGAGATCACATTTATGAAAGGTAAAAACTATTGCATATTTACATTGTGATTCTAGTTGTGTATTGTGATTGTTGATGAAGTAGATAGTGTAGTAATTGAAAGCCTTAACATTGTAAAAAATTTAGTATTGAACCATATAGTGTTTTGTGCTTGTTAAGATGCAATGAATTTGTAAATGTGAAAATTATTTTGTATTTTGCTTTGTGATTCTAGTTGCATATTGTGATTGTTAGTGAAGTAGATAATGTAATAATTGAAAACTTAAACATTGCAGGAAATTTAATATTGAACTATATATTGTTTTATGCTTACTGAGATACAATGAATTTATAAAGGTAAAAGCTATTACATATTTTGCTTTGTCATTTTGGTTGTGTATTGTGATTGTTGATGAAGTAAATAGTATAGCAATTAAAAGCCTAAACATTGTAGGAATTTTTGTATTGAACTATTTAGTGTTTTCTGCTTAGTGAGATGCAATGAATTTGTAAAGGTGAAAACTATTACGTATTTTGCTTTGTGATTCTAGTTATGTATTATGATTGTTGATGAAGTAGATAATGTAGTAATTTAAAGCGTGAACATTGTAAGAAATTCAATATTGAACAATATAGTGTTTTGTTCTTATTGAGATCCAATGAATTTGTGAAGGCAAAAACTATTACGTATTTTACTTTGTGATTTTCGTTGTGTATTGTGATGGTTGATGAAAGAGATAATATAGTAATTAAAAGCCTAAATAGTATTTTATGTGTATTGAAATACAATGACTTAGCCAAAGGTAAAAACCCTTACGTATTTAATAATCAAATTTAACGTTGTGAATTGTTTGAACTTATCTTATTTTATTGATTTATACAGGTAAAATGGAATGATAAATGTTTTAAACTTTTTGTAGGAAAACTACACTGCTGCATTAGCTCCGAAATATGGTGAAGACTTTTTCAATCATCTAGATTTCAATCCATAACATGGACTGAAGCTATTGGAGGGGTTAAAGCTACATGCACTCATGTATATAGCTTTGGATCTATAGATAGATTTAAGGACCTATTTTACTCAAGTCAGTCCATTGTTGCAGTAGCAATGTCTCACCTGTTTGTGCTCCATCATTTGTGCCTTCTCAGCATCCTCAACCTCAGATACAAGAATAGATAATGAGTTGAGAATTGAGTTAAGGTCTTTCATGGATCAGATGATACAGTTGATGGGGTCTAGATAATTTTCTAAACATAATGACAGCAACACAGATTCTGAACTAAGAGATGCAGCAACATAATGACATGTTTTTTAGGACTTGTATCATTAATTTTATGGATGTTATGAATATTTTTTAGTACTATATTTTACAAATGTTAGAGAAGTTAAGAATATTAACTTTATAATTTGAATTGTTTTATAAGTTATTTTATGGATTTGATATGTGGATTTTATATTTTAATTAATAATAATAGAAATAATAAGGTTCTTAAATAATTACACATGCTTTACTTTTAATTTACATGCTTTTTAAATAATTATAGATTAAATTAATTAAATTATCAATAAAATTATAATTTTATAGATAGATTTTATTAATAGAATTTCATTATTCCAACATATTATTGATAGATTTATCGATGAAAAATCACCATGTAATGATCGACTATCAATCTATTATTGACAAAATTTATCAACAAAATTTTTATTGACAGAAAAATTTTATCGATAAATTCCATCGATAATTACTTACAAAAATTCAATGTTACTAATGGAAAGGCATTTCTAGCTTATGTACTATCGACAGACTTTTTTTGTCGATAATTTCATCGATATTACCATTACCAATGTAAAATTGACTAATACCGAAGAAAATTTTCATCAATAATGGTGATTTTTTTGGTAGTGTAACTTGAACTTTTAATGATTTTTTATCGAAATTTTTTGTTGTACGGGCTCAGTGCATTTTTTTTCTTTTTTTTTTTAGGGATAACACTTTCAAAAAGATAAATTTGAAGGTTGAAATGGTAACATTATTTAGATTTTCATGATACAAATATAAGCTACTAATAATTAAAAATGACTACTCAAACGTCCAAAAGCACTTGGTTGGGGGAGAGAAATTGATAAGAAACATTCTTGCAATCTCTATATACAATCCTTACTTGGTATCATCAACTTGACAGTGCATATTTTTCATAAAAGGGAAATTGATAAGAAATTCCCCTTAAATTAAAGAATTCAGTGTCATGCAAAATTTGTCAGTGCATATTTTTCACAAATGGTTTAAATTAGACATTTTTTTGTCTAAGTTAATTCGAGAATTGAGAGTCATGAATTATAGGCAATGCACTTTTTTAAATTTAAAAATTTTGTTAACAATAAAAAAATGAATAGTATTATAAATACCTGGAAAGAAAGAGAAATAAAATTAATGGTAATCATGTATGTAAATAATGTAAATTTTATAGATTAATAATTATATTTTTGAATCTTTCCACTTTTTCTTTGGCAGAACAATTTTTTACCAAGTTTTTAAATTGTTTTCTTTTCTTTTTCTTTTTCTTTAGGCAAAGTCAAAGGTGTCCCGCCCCAAAACCAAGATGCAACATGATCATATTACCTTGAAGTAAACACCAAAGTAATACGAAGCTTTCTCTTTTAATCATTTTAAAATTCTTCAATAAACTAATATAGTCTGTCAAGTAAAATCTATTTCTTTAATCTAACTAATGATAAATCTTTATATATCCAAATACAAACCATAAAAAAAATACAAAACTGTTTCATCAAATCTCATTTGCCAACATTGTCTCCCACGACTAAGTAATCTTTCCTATTTGATCTTTTAACTTTTCACAAAACTAAGCAACTTATCACTTACTTATCTGTAAAGAAAAAGTAAAGGGGAATGAGCAAACTATAGCTCAGTAAATATAAGCTCACACACGTTATCGGATCAAACATCGTTTTCATACATATCATATAGATCATTCAAAACATTCATCAAATCATAATGTCAAAACATTTCAAAGATCATCTTTCTATCAAACATTTTGTAAATTCATAAATCAATATAAAAACATGTCAATTCATAAATCATTGCAAAATATGCTACCATTCAAATATCGTAATCAAACCAAATCATAGATCATTCATTAAAAATTATCGTAAATCATCTTTATATACAAATCATGGATCAATCTTTAAAATCATCATTAATCATCATTATCATTAGTTTATCATTAGTTACGGTCACTGCTATAACCCGTGACACTGATCATATCGATAATTTCATCCTCATGATCATTGCTAACTATTATAACCCACTAGCCAGGGCCTTACGCTAACTATTTTAACTTGTTAGTCAATGTCGTAGAACTAGTTCTGGTGTCGATGATCCCACTTCCCAGAGATGTAAAAACGTAACTATCATAAAATCATTCTTTAAACAAAAATCACTTTCTCAATTCATTCATAAGCATGATCCATCATTTACATAGCAAAAATACAAAATAATCATATGTTTGATCCTATTTTCATATATCAAAAATAAAGAAATAAAACATTTATTCATTTGGAAACATACATATATACATAGATTCAAAAACAAATAAAGTGTGTGAGATTCTACTTACCTCCTTTCGATTCCACCATTTAGTTTTTCCCCTAAAATAATTAATGGTCTATTCAAGATCATTTCAACACATCAGAAATTAATCAATCCTTTTTTAGACCATTTATACAAAAATCAACTAAGTTACACAAGGGTTAACTCAACTAATTAATACTGACAGCATGAGCTCCTTTCACTAAAACAATCATATCTCAAGATATCCAACTTAGAATTAAGATTTCTTTAATACATTAGAAACTAGACTTGATAAGCTTTTTAAACATATATGGCCCATCTCATGATTCCTTGTGGATTAATCATAATAATTTTTATAATCCACATCATATGCTGCTGCCAACAGCCTGTACATCTTCTAATAAAAATTATGCATTTATTCATAGGAAACTCCAAATTCAATTTTGCTTATTTCATTAGAAAGTAGACTTAACAAGCTTTTCAAACATGTATGGCTCAATTTTTAATTCCCTGTATAAATTTAAGATCATTTTCGCAATTCAACTCTAATGCTGCTGCCTTATAGCCTGTATATCTTTAAGTAAAAATTATACAACTCTTCATAAAAAACTTGGATTCGACTTCCGTTTATTTCATTAGAAAGTAGATTTAACATGTTTTCCAATGATATATAATAATCACAGAAACAATCTATCCATTAATATGAAATTCTATTTTAATTTATTATTGTAGATCATAGCATCTCATCCAAAAACAGAATTTCTCCTTCAATCTTTAAAAACTCAAATCTCCACTTTCAGCCTTTAAACTCCATTCAATAATCATCAACAAATCTTAAGAACATGAAATAAATAAAGACCAGTAATTTATCCAAATAGATCATGAAGATTAATAAAAGATTTTATAATTTTTTTGGTTTTTCTCTCAAAACTTCAACTCCAAATAATAACAATCAATATAATATTTTTTCTTAAATAAAAAGACGGCATATACTCACCTTGAAGGGATTAAATTTATTATAGTCTCTGATTTTGAATTGTCAACTTAATTTTTTATATTCTTTAACCTCATGGAAGATGAGAAAGAAGAACTTTTATTTCTTTTCTATTTCACGATGGTTAAATTTTCTCTCATATAATACTTCAAGCATTTTTTTTACTAATTAATCTCTTAATAAATTAATGGGCTTTAATATTAATCTAACCTAATTATCATTTGGGTTGGGTATTACAAAAGGTCAATTACTTATGTTCGAATTAATCAGGCGAAAGTTCACTGAAATTCTATGACTTTTTTTTTTTTTTTAAACATGGAAGTCTTTGTCATAAAAGTTCAAAGTCATTACCAAATCTATTTTTTAATAGGCAGTTGGTGATCATTAAAAATGCTCTTATTCCACACAAATCAATAAGCTGAAGAGCAAAGATCCATGGGAAAGAAGAATAGGAACAAAAAAAATCAATGGAAAAAGCGGCTTGATTCAAATCCTGGAAGCAGATTGTCCATTTCCCTTCTAGATGTTAGAAAGTAAGTACCACTACTGTCATCTTTCCTTCTTAATTTTTATTAGTAAAGCAAGTTGATTTCTAGTGAGAATAATTTGATATTTTTACAGGGAATTGGACTCTGAACAAAGGAATGATGATATTATTAGTAGTATGGATGATGATATACTCTGCCATATCATTTCTTTTCTTCCTTTTAAAACGGCTGTCCAAACCAGTTTCCTTTCGACCCGATGGAAAGATCTATGGAAGAGGAATTTTCCAGTGAGGAAAGGAACCATAGATGATACATTTATTGCAATTTCAAGCTTTCTCCATGGTTTTTCTGATCAATCCCAGCAACCAAGAAGTAATTTTGGGTTCCAATTCAATTTTGGTAAAGGTAGTTTCCTCTCAGCTGCTGGTGAACCTAATAAAGCACTGCATCTTGATTTTTCCAATGTGAAGCATGAATTTCCATGGAGGTTTGATTGGTTGCTGGAGATCAATGACCCAAGCTACAACCACTGGTACAATTTCTTGCTATCAGACTTTGATATCCATACTCACCGACCATCACCCTTTATATTCAAAGTAAAAACCCTTCACCTAGTATCAGTTTCTTACCTTTCCAGCGAGGCAATTTCTTCTATGATGTCCAATTTCGAGTTTCTTGAGAGTTTGGCAATAGAAAAATGCAATGGCTTAAGATCTTTACGAATAAAAGCTGGTAATCCAAGGCTTAAAAAATTAACAATCTTGGATTGCCAACAATTAGAATCTATCCATCTTAAGTGTTACATTAATTTGCAGTCACTACGATATCGAGGAAAATTATTGTCTTTTGAATGTGACGATCGTGGCTCATTTTGGTTTGGGCATTGGTATAATGCTTTCTACCTAAAAGATGCCATGCTTGATTTGAGACAAGGCCCTGGCTATAGCAACATTAGTAGTTGTGGATTTAAGTCGATCTTTAACCGCATTAAACGTGTTGAATCTCTTACACTTTGCCGATGGATTTTTGAGGTATGTTTCAACTATAACCTGCCCATTATTCTAGAATAAAATTTCCAATTTTTATGTGTTACCCGTATTCAACCTTTGATTACTTTTGATGTACTTAACCTCGGCCCTTAGGCTCTTAATTTCTCCTTTTTTCTCGTTTCTTTTAGGCATTGATCTGCCCTATGCTACCGTTTTCTCATTTTCTCTGGGGCTTTCAACTCGTACAGCTAAAAGAGTTATGGTGGATTGATTATTCAAAGGAGAGATACAATAGTAATGCCTTAATTTCCTTTTTGAAGCTCAGCCCTCGATTGAGAAGACTCTATATCACAGTAAGTCATCATTGCTTTAACAATATTGATTGATGCTATATTACTCTCTCCATAATTAAGCAGTTGCAAATCAATTGTTGTCAATCAATCGCTCTGAATTTTGCGATTCCAACAATTATACCTTACAGGTTGATCCTAAAAGCTATAACAGGACAAATACAACTGAGTATTCAGTAGAAGCCGCGTGGCTTCCAAGATTAGAAGATCTCAGGGTTGTGAAATTGGAGGGATTCCCAAATGAAAAGGAAGAGATTATATTGGCAAAGAGGCTGAAACAGGAATTCAATGTGGAACCACTAATTGTAGCAAAGTCAAATTATTTGAATTGTGTGAGACTTCTTGTAAAAAAACCTAATGATGATGATGAGCTGCTAAAGGAAAGGAAAGATTCATACAAGTTTATTGAGACAAGAGTTGAACATTTGTATGATTTATGCCCTAAACATGTTCACATGAGCTTGTAAGAGAATTTTTTGCTTATGGTTTATTTCTTTGTAAGATTAAGGGAAAAGATATAATGTGGTTTTATTTTGTTTATTTCTTAAGTTTATTGAGCATGCAATGTTTTTAGGATTAATTATCGAATGGAAATACCTTTTAGGAAATTATCTGAAATTAGCAATAATCAAAGGTCTTCATTTTAATTAAAAAATGCCTTTAATTTATTTTTTATTTCCTATCTAAGGTAAAAAAAAAATGGCATGTTAATAAGATTCTTGTTCAAAAATATGCCAACCCTTGTAGGATATAAAATAAATTATGCAAGCAACAGTCAGCACACAACTCATGCAAACTGTGACTCAATGATTTTTTCTTCTTGGCATACAATTGGGGAGAGAATTAGTAATTCCTTTAGACTTTTTTCTTCTTCCATCGAAATAAAATGTGCATGAACCAAATTTGTCACAGAAGAACAACGGTTATAATTGACAATTAATAAAGCAGATTACCAGTTAACTGGCAGCACTGTCAAAATATTAGCTGAACAAAAAAGGAAAAAAATCTACAATCAAAACAATCAAACACTGAATTCAATTGAATTGGCCTTGGAAACCCAAGATAACCATAAAGTAGCTTTTGAGCTCATTAATTTTTTTCAATAATGACTTGAATTCACACAGATAACACCTAATACTTAATTCAATTAATTTATATAATTATTTTTTTAAAAATAATAACTAACAAATCTAAAATTTAAATCTTAATATTTATAAACTTTTTTCTTATTCTCACTATGATCTCTTTTGTAAAATAAATATATACACAAAATTAGTAACTGCAGGCCCGTACTTTCTTGTCTAATTTCCCATATTCAATCTGATCCATTTTGGGATTAATCAAACTTTCTAACAGGGAATTGGGTAGTTAAAGAAAGCATAAAGAAGAGATTTCCTAGTTTGTTTACCAAACTACCGACGTCTCGTAACTCAACAGAAGATGTTGTAATTACTATACTTTTTGGAGTTTATTTATAACAATATTGATTGGTGTGAGGCTTTTAAACCATAAAATTTTCATACGAAATACTTCAATTATACGACGTAAAAATAACGAAAATTGCTTGATGTCACATAGCATTACTCTTGATTGTAAAGATCAAGTCCAAAAGGAGACTATGCAATCAAGTTTCGGGGTTGTACATAAGTGCACTGGATTTTACGAGTTTTCCTGGGTTTGATTACCTCTCAGTAGCCAACAATGAGGGTTGGCGATTGTAAAGCTGAATTAAGTTTATAAGGTTTCCTGAAGAGCGAGATTCGTGAGATTGATCATCGCTGGTGGGGTCTAGCGACGGATACCAAGGGTTGTTTGTCAACTCAGTCGATGTTCATGGCTGACAAGGAAAAAACTTCTGTTTTTGTAAAGTTGGATTAAGGGAAACCTTGAGTGTGAATTAGGTATTCACACTACAATGTTATTGACTTGTTGATTTTTTTTAATTAGTTTTAAATTTTTTTAGTATTGGTTAAATCCCAAATTATTTGAATTTGTTTGAATCTTACGAATTTTAAGAAAAAAAATTAACTTTAGTATATTTGTATTAAAATTTGAATTTTTTATAAAACAAAAGTTTCATGATTTTTAATGTTAAAAAGTAAAAAAAATAATTAAAATAATTTTAAAATATAAAAAAAAAGTAATTTAGGTATTTAAAAAATAGAAGAGGATATAAATTTGAAATATATCAAAGGAAATATAGACAAAGAAAATAAAATGGAGAGAATGATATCATGTACCATTGAAGTTCAATGGGATTTGCTTGGATCTTGTAAGGCATGTAATATTTAATTTAAGGATAAATTTTAATTTTTTAAATTAATTAATTCAATTTTAGGTATAATTTGGGTTTGTAAATTTAAACTATTTAAGATCTAAGGATACAATATAATAAGGAATCACATTTTTTAATATAGTTAAATTTAAATTTAAACAATCTAATATATTGTAAGAAAATCAATTTAAAGAAAATAAAATTCTTGATTTTAAAACTTTAGAAGAGTATTTAATTTTTTCAATTTTAACTCGTTTGTATTAATACAAAGAGATACTCAGTGACAATTGTAGAAGTAACTGAAAGAAACTTAAAGCAACTGAATTACCCAATTCCATTTCATTGGAAACCATTTTCTTCTTTTGGCCAAACGGGAACTATTTTTCTTGCAACTTTGCAGCAGAAAATGACAAGACCAACTGCCTGGTTTATTATTGACAATTTCAAACAACATTTCCTTGCATGCTTTCGCATAATCGGAACAATGACTACGTTGTAAAATTAATTGAAGTCGCTGTTGCTTGTGATTTTTGAATTTGACTATAGTTACAACTAGGCTAATCCAATTGAGAAATTTGTATACAAAAGCACACAATCACATAAGCAAGTGAGATTGATCCTATAACCACCATTTGTACCATCCTCCCAAGAAATCAATCATAAAAGAGGGGATTCCAAGAGCTCCAATTTCAATCCTCCAAATGCCAGGGTGAGTTGTGATCTTTTTTTTTTTTTTTTCTCAAATTCTTTTCAATTTGAGCTATAAGACTGGTTTAGCTTTGAAACAGGAGACTTGCCATGGAAGTAAAAGCAGCAGATTTCATCAGTAGTTTACCAGATGAGATACTTTTCCACATAATTTCTTTACTTCCCTTTGAATCTGCTATCCAAACCATTTTCCTATCTATCCAAACCTGAAAATCATTGGATGCAATGGATTGGAATCCTTGAGCATTGATTCTGATACAAAGCTTTTAAACTTAAACCATATTTGATTGTCCACAGTTGAAAACTCTCCGTATTAGATCCTATAAACTTAGAACTTTTTTGTATAGAGGGCAATTTCCTTGGTTTTGGCCTGAGTTTCATTTCAACCTGGCAAATGCCATCCTTGATTCAAGGCAAGGCCCTGGCTACAGTACCTTCAAAACTAGAGATTTGGATCGAGTCTTGCTGACAATAAAGAATTCTGAAATTCTTACGTTGTGTAAATGGACATTTGAGGTATGTTATCTTTATTTTTCTAATTCTAGTTTCAAACTATGCTTTTTCTACCATAGTCATGATGAATAACAAAATGAATTACTTTATGTTGACTAACTATTGAATGCAACTAAATTGAAATTAATCAGAATTTTCTTTTAAACACAGGCATTAATTTGTCCATTATTATCATCCTTTCGAGCCAATTTTCAATTTTATAGACTAAAGGAGTTGTGGTGGATTGATAATTATTAAAGGGATTAGGCAATAGTGATGCTCTAATCACCTTCTTGAAACTCTGTCCTTCCTTAGAGCGACTCTTCGCAACTGTAAGTTTAATTTTCCCTTGACTTTGAGAGACAGAGAACTTGAATTTCTTTATTTTTTTGGTGCGTTTGTTCTGACATTGAGCACAATCCTAGTATTTGAATATTTGACACTTCATTTAATCATGAATTTGAAAGCAACCTTAAAATTAAACTCTTAGAAAGGCAATAAAATTAAGCCTGCAGTTCTACTTAAATATGCTAAAATTTTGATCCTTTTAGACGAATTGTGTACTGATTATTGAGTATGCAGATTGATCATAAAAGCTATGTCATTCCAAGTGCAGCCACACTTTCCAAGCAAGTACATAGAAATACAAAATTGCAGCATCTCAGACTGGTACAATTGGAGGGGTTTGACAATCATGAGGATGAGATTTTATTCGCCAAGCATCTACAAGATATTATTGTCCTGGAACCATTAATCCTAACAACATCAGATGGGATTTGTTTCCAAAATTTGACCAAGGTTCCTTCACATGAATCTCACCAGCCAGAGGATACTTCACCAATTACACAAGAAAGTTTTTTTACGAGTCTGTTCCAGTGAAAAACATGGATGAGTTATGTCCCAACCATGCTCACATGATCAGTATGTAGGGCCTCAAAATCACAAGTTTCTCTGATAAAGTTTTCATTTCCAAGCCAAGAGGGAACAACCAAATTATTCCTTGAGTAAGATGAAGTCTGATTCACAAGGCTACCAATATTTATGATGCACTTTTTTGTTACACAAATTCTCCGTACACTTAAAACAGAAATAGACATAGTTTAGTAAGATTATGTGAAATATGCATCTTTTTTTGCCTTGCTGTGTTGAAAATTTCTAAAGTTGGACCCTGCTTAAACAGGAACAATGAAAGCATATGAGTCTTCCCCGTTTGATTACTGGGAAAGTAGAGAAAATGTAAAAGGGTGTGCTACAAGTTCACAAGATTCATTGATTCCCTTTAAGCTCACGAATATAAATGAACAACGTGAAGCTGATTTTTGCAGTCACCATAATCCTTGTTGTTTTTAGTCTTTTTATTGGTTCATTCGATTATGGCACAAGTGTTGACTATGATATTATATTAAAGCTTAAAATCATGTAGTATACATTAAAGAATAGGGGGAGTCACATCCATGAAATTTATCCAATTTATTTTCCTGATCATAGAAGTTGAATGCTTGAATTAACTGGTAGAAAGAATTGAATCTGAGAACAGAAGCATATATTATATCAAGCAAGACTTTTAGTGGGGATAATACTTCAATATTGATAGTTAATAATTTGATTTATATGTCTGTAATTAAGGGGAAATAAATTGAACAAGGAACTAGGAATTCAAAGTGTTAAAGGAAAAAGTTGACAGAGTTTTGAATTAGCCAATCTTAGTTTACTTGATATGTTTATTACTTCCCATGAGACTGGTCTGAACTGTGAACAATTATTCAATAGTTGACACAGATTTCCAGAGAAACAAGAAAATAAACTGAACTTTTAGTCAAGAGAGCCAAGAAGACCTTATACACTCCTATAACAGAAATCAGACCAATCAACTACAAAAAAAGCAAAGAAATGTTCAAACTTACAATTTCGTCTTCATGTAAAATGTCATAGAGAAACTTTAATTAACCTTAATAGGAAACAAAATATTGCTAATCATCATTGGTTTGAAGAAGCTGATGCCATGATTAATGAACTTTGCATTAAATTTCAAGCCCGTTAAAAGCATGTGAATTTTTTTTTTCCAGGGCTACATTATCTGAGTTTTGTTAATTAAAGTCTCAGGTTTGGGGCTCCACTCGTCCAAGTTGCTATAATTGAACTGCATTAAATTGTCGAAATTTGCCTAGTCTGAAATGTATGTGTTTTTTAATTCACATTACGCAGACAGATAATTAAAATTTTCACTAGTTTCTTACCAATTTGCCGATGGCAAACTTCAGTGCAACACCAAAGGTCAGATGTTTCAACTTACAAAAACCGTCACAAACAGGGCAAATGCATAAGTCATTGATGCAAGTCCAGCTGTTGTGGTTGACCCATTATAGGTTTGCTTGTATGCTAACAAAAAGATTAGCCATTAGTTACAAAAAGATGGCATAGCATATCTTATAAGAACAAATTATAATGGTCATTTTGAAAAGTTCATTCTTGTGCAACTGCTTTTTCTGGATCAGTGGAAGTTGTCTTATTAGAAGTTCATGACCAATCCAGTGTATTGTCTACGTAGCTTGAAGCCCTTCAAATTGTGGGAAATTAGTGCTCATTAACTACCTTTTAATCTCTTGATGATATTCCCCGGTCAATTTAAATGGAAGTTTTGAGTAGATAGCTGAAACAATCATGGACTAGAATTTCTTGAGACAGATTTCCCCACAAACAAATAAAAACCAAGAGAGCCAAGAAAATCTTATACACTCCTATAACACAAATTTAAAACAAACTACAACCACAACAAAAGTAAAAGAAATCCAAATTCAACCCCAATTTCACTTTCCTTTTCCAATTTTTTTTATTCCATCTTTGACCTGAAAATGTCAGAGAGAAACTTGACCCTTGACAGGAAAGTTCTTAAAAGTCACCGGTAGAAAGAGGCTCATGGGAGCCATTACCGATGAAGATGTTATCATAGACAATGGAAGCAATGGCAGCCCCAATCAATGGACCAAGCCAATAGACCCAGTGGTTAGTCCAGGACCAGCTAACAACGGCAGGACCGAAGGAGACTGCTGGGTTCATCGAGGCACCATCAAAAGCACCACCAGCCAAGATGTTGGCACCTACAATGAAACCAATTGCAATTGGAGCAATAATTCCCAGATTTCCTTTCTTTGGATCCACTGCTGTGGCATATACCGTGTAAACTAGGCCAAAAGTCATGACAATCTCAAAGACAAGTGCGTTCCAGGCGGATACACCAGAGGATAGGGAGAAAGCTGATGTTTCCTGCAGTCGATCATGTCAAACAAAATTAAATATTGAACAATATTACTTGACATTTTCATACTGATCATAAAGAAATTAAAACAAAATAGACTTGATAAGCTCTAATGAAGGAAAATGATTGACCAGCTACCATTATAACTGAGAGCGATGATTGAAACGTAACCTGCCACTAATATTATAGATATTTTTTACATGAATGTGCAATAATTTCAAAGGTTTTAAACTATGCAATAAATTTCACAAACCTGTTTGAACTAGGTCCAGCTTCCTCTATTTTTTTTTTTTATCATAACTACTAATATAATTTTAATCACCGTTCACAACTATGACGTTTGAGTAGATCCTGCATGTTTGAATGATAATGAATTGAAAATAATGGATTGAAAAGTAATGAACAAGAGCTCAACTCATTAGAACTTTTAATCGTTTTGAAATGGTAAATATTGTTATATACTTATATATGCGTGAAATCATGTCCAAGTTTGAGGGTAAACTGTCCAAATTAATATAACTGCATTAAATTGTAGAAATTTCCTTGTCTGAAGTTTACAAGATGATTAAAATTTTAACAAGTTTCTTACCAATCCGCCGGTGGCAAACTTAAGAAGCAAGCAAGCCACGACTGAGCCTAGCAACTGTGCAATCCAGTACAAAATGCCTCTCAACAAAGTAATGTTGCCACCGATGAATGCCCCAAAGGTCACAGCAGGGTTAACATGCCCCCCTGATATGTTTGCACCGACCGAAACCGCCACAAATAGGGCAAAAGCATGAGCCAATGATGCAGCTACAAGGCCGGCTGGTGTGCTTGACCCATTATCGGTTAGCTTGTCTGCCAACAAATATCAGCCCATTAATAATCATTGTTTCAACAAATTCAGTTATTTTTCTAATCATTTGATTAGTAGCTATGACTCGTCATATTTTAAAGCATAAATTTTCACACTAAAAATTTTTTGTATAATGTCAAAAAAATTCACTTTATTATGAAAAACATATAAAATGAATCACTCAAATAATAACAAAACACCCATCCAAACAAATTTTGAACACGTAATTACATGAAAATGAACATTTTATTTTTAGCAAGACATAAAAGATATTCAAATTAGAGATCTTACTGAAAGCCATGCCGGACCCTTCTCCAGCAAATACAAAAATAAGCATAGAAAAGAACTCCGCCAAAGCCGCCTTTATAGCATCCGGCTGGCTCGCCTCTCCCGGTGTTCCAACCGCAATTCGATTAAGTGGCATTTTCTCTAAAATGATTTCTTTTCCTCAGCCTAAGTTCTCTCTATTACCAATATAAGTACCAAGAGATATTTCTTTCTCTTTTGCTTTGAAAGAAAATAGCTCTTAAATTTGAGTTAGTGTTGAGTAAGAGCTTGCTTCTTATATATATACCTAAAATAACGGCCAAGGCAACTGTAATGCAGGTATCCAGAAAAAAGGACCACACCTGGAAGAGTAGGGGCCATCTTTTTTAAGCCACATGTCGGTGCATTTGCAGCTAATAAATGGGACCCTTGGTTGCCACGTGTGTGGTTGTGATTAATTGTTAGCCACTGAGAATTAGGCAAAGAAGAGATCTGGATCGCCGACCAAATGATGTTGTTGGACCGGGATGATGATTGTGTGGTGTGTGGTCCCCTGAAAGTCTCGTACAGTGGCGCGAGATGGGCGGCCGAAAACCGACCATTTGAATATTCAAAACCAAACGTGTGAATTGTGTGTGATTGTTGTGAGCCCACGAACATACGCTTTGATAGGGTTCTGGTGTGTTGTAAATGGGCGCACTAGGATCCAATCATTCTATATCATTATTTTTTTTCACCTTCGAATATGATATGTGTTTCCGTATATTTCTTTTTTGAATTTATTTTTTATACATTAAAATTTGGTAGAATATAATAATATTTTTAAATTATATTTTTGTGTCTTTAAGAAAAACATCTCAATTATTAAAACATGAGATTTTAATTTGATAATCTTGAATTTAATAAATTCTAAGTTAAGCAAGATGGAGTTAAAAAAATGAAAAAAAAAAAAAAAAACTATTTTTATTATGTAATCTAAAATTGTATGTATACTAACAGACAAGTTGCCCTAAAACTTCGTTGATAATCAAATCCGTGACGTGAGACAAAAAGGTGAGTTGATGAATTATTATTGGCCTTTCACTTACTTTGATTGCTATGGTTATCAAACTTAGATGTTTGTAGAGTTTGTTGATAGATTATGTATGTAAAATGTGACGGAGGCAGGCAGGCTCTCTGGCTTTATGTCCGATAAATGCAAAATTGTTGGCCAGCTCCATATATAGGTTGGCTTGACCACGTGATATTAGATTTAGGAAAAAGACACCAATGAAGTACATTTAAATTAGTAATTAATCTTCTATCTTTGTATTAAAAAAAAAAAGTAAGTTTCTATCTAATTGTTATTTTAATCCAATAAACTTGATTTATCAAAAAAAAAAAAAAACTGAGATGGCTTATCCTCAAGCATAAATTAATGTTTAGGGGTTGGGGTGATTAGGTTAAGCATTTAGTAGAGAAGGTGGGCCATCAATCATTCAAAACAAATCAAATGTGACAACCAACCACATCCTTCTCTTAGTATTGGACAGATATAAAATCAGTCCAAGGAAAAAAGGAAAGGAATAAAATGTGGTATTTTTCAAAATGAACAAAAAAAAAATTGAAAAGAGAACCAACCAACAATTAAAAAAGTAAAACAAAAATCAACAAGAGTTCACTTTAAAAAATCTCATATTTTGAATATTGAAAACTATTTGATTCGATTTATTCATTGATTTCTTTTTATAGTATTAAAATTTTGCTTGTAGTTGTAATTTTATTTGTTTATATAATTTTTTAATAAAACTATCAATAAGAACAATCTTTTAAAAATCTCTATCTTATTACAATGGTTTCATAAATTAATGTTAATTTACATGCACTTGAAAAACTACCCTAATTTGTCAAAAATTCAATTTAAGTTTCAAACCTTATAATATCAAACACAAACATGTTTGAATGGAATAAAAAATCCATCCAAACTGAAACATTGGACGCCGACACATCGATGGCAAATGTTACATCACCCCCGAAATTAATAAGCTGAAAATACTAGCACAATCTTATCATATTGGACCGACCATTTCCATTAAATATAGCTTCTCCTACAATCAAAGTTACATATTTGTAATAATTGAACTTGTCCCTTAACGTATATTTTTTTTTCTTGACTGACCCCACCCAATGATCATTGTCCTTTAGTTAGAATTTTTTAATATTAAAATTTTGTAACATCTCAATTCTACACTCAATTATTAAACATCGGCATAAATTTTTCCATTCAAATATTAAAAAAATAAAAGATCTTAAGTTTTGAAAACTAAATCTTACCTTGATCTTTCAATTGAGAGACAAAATTTTCAACTTTCAACTTTTCTTTTATTTGGATTTTTTCTCTTTTCTTTAATCCATAACATTAATTTTGGTAATTTACGTATGAACATTATTCATTCGTTAGAGTGCCATGTGTAAATTTGTGATTGATCCTTTTTCTTTTTTTTTTTTGCATTTTTTTGTTTTTACTTTTTTCCTTTTAAAAGATTAATTCATTTTCTAAATTAAAAAATATATATTTGTAAAGATTGTATTTTTATATGTGAGACCAACTTATATCAATTTTTCACTTTTCATTTTTTACCCTTTTTAATTTTTCTTTTCTAAACAAAAAAGTAATTAATATTTTTTTAATTTTTTTAACACACTTAAATAATATGCGATCTACAGTCCTATTTTCTTTGGCTATAGCACGTCATTTTTTTGGGTTTTACACTTTTACTTTTTTCCTTTTTTTTTTGTTTTTCAAAATTTTTTTTAATTATTTAATAAATACTTTTTAAAAGTTATAAAATTATATATTCTTTTAAAAGATTTTTTATATTTGAAACCCACTTATATTAAATTTTTTTCTTTTTTAACTTTTTTTGTATTTAAATATTTTAAAAAATTTGATAAAAAAATTTTTTTATTTAATTTTTTCATAAGACACATTTGATACTAAATTTACATCGTGTGTTTTTTTTTCCTTTTTCCCTTACTGTAATTAATTAAAATTATTATAATGTTTCTCTTACCACAATTATGAAAATACCTCTTATATTATATTTTACTAAAATTATTATAATACCCTTTAGCCATAATTACAAAAAAACGAAAAACCTTTTTATTTCTTTATATTATGCATCTCCTACCATAATTAAAAAAATATTTTTTGTATTATAATTGATCGAAATTACTATAATACCCTCTAAGTATAATTACAAAAATACTCTTTTAATTTCTTCATGATTGTGCATTAAATTTTAACATTTATAATAATATGAAATTAATCCCATAGAAATAATCATAATGTCATTTTAATTACATAAGCATTGAATTACATACATCCAAATTGATTGTAATACCTTTCTTTTTATGATTAACTAAAATTATGATAATACTCTTTTTAACATAATTATTAAAATACTCCTCTTATCATAATTGATCAAAATTACTATAAGGTCCTTACAACCATAATTATGAAAATGCCTTCCTACCATCATTTGCTAAAAATTACTATAATACCCTTCATACTATATTTATGAAAATATCTTTCATTATAATTTGCCGAAATTATATAATACCATGTAACTATAATTTTGAAAATGTCATCTTACCATAATTACAAAAATATCCTCTTACCATAATTATCAAAATACTCATTATATTATAATTGGTTAAAATTATTATAATACTCTCTAAATATAATTACAAAAATATATTTTTAATTGCTTTATAATTACGTATTTAATTTTTACATTCATACAATAAGGTGAAATGAATACCCTTAGAAATATCATAATTCTCTTTAAATTTCTTGATAATTGAATTACATACATTCAAATTGACTGTAATGCTTTTTTTTATAATTAACTAAAATTACTATAATATCTATTTTAGTATAATTATTAATACCGCTCTTACCATAATTGGTCAAAATTACTATAATGCCTCTAAAATCATAATCACAAAAATATCTTCTTACCATAATTATAAAAATTCTCCTCATATTATAATTATTTAAAATTACTATAATACTCTCTAATCATAATTAAAAAATATCATTTTGATTGCTTCATATAATGCCTCTCTTACCATAATTACAAATATATCCATCATATTATACTTGATCAAAATTACTATATTACCTTCTAAGCATAATTATAAAAATATCATTTTGATGGCTTCATAATTACACATTAAACTTTAACATCCACATAATAATATAAAATTAATCATTTTAGAAATAATCATAAACTCTTTTAATTACTTGATAATTGAATTATATGCATCTAAATTAACTGTAACGCCTCTTTTTTTATAATTAATAAAAATTAATATAATACCCCTCTTAATATATTTACTAAAATGCTCATTTTATCATAATTGGTTAAAATTAAAATAATATTCCTATGATCATAATTACATGAACGCCATTCTAACATCATTTGTCAAAATTAATATAATTCTCCTCTTATTATAATTAATAAAATATTGCTTATATTATAATTTATCAAAATGATTATAATATCCTCTTATTATATTACAAAATATTTTTTTATTATTTCATAATTGTGTATGAAAATAAAAAAATTTGTAACTGTAGTCGGATAATTTTTTTAGTTTCTACTAAAAAAAGTAACATGATTTTTTTATATAAAATCTTATGAGCTTTTAGTTCAATATCTCTTGTCACAGAGTTTTTGAGCCGAGTATTATAGATTTTTCGTGAGATTAGCTTGCGTGAAAATTCTATGAAAAGTTATATCAACTTATATACAAGCCCGATATTTTGTTTTCATAATTTCTTTTAGATTCGATTCTCCCTTATTACTTAACATTCATAACAAGCTTGAATTTGTTTTCGGGATTGTGAAAGCAAATTCAATAAATCGGAAAAATAATTTGGGGCCTAAAAGTATTAAGTGGGCTCTATGGGTTCTGAAATTGGATCTGAACCATTATTTTTAAAGCAACAGACAGAAATTCCTCAAACTGAATTGACCAAAGTTTTCTTGATTTATAATGTTTGTTCTTTTTTTTTTTTTCTGTAATTTATTGGTTGTATTACTCTATTTATTGAACAGTACGTATGGTGAGAATCTATTGGAAAAATTTGAGATTCAGCTCTAGTCAATAATTATTGTATCACCCTGGAAATGGCGAGGAAAATCTTTGGATTCACCTCTACTTTCAACTGGAGCTAATCCAATATATCATTACTGAAGCAATAAAGTATATAAAGAAGCTTTGATATACACAATGAATGGAAAAAGGTCTAAAACGGTAGTTTTAAAAATAATAGAACATTCATGGATTACCCTTCCTTTTAGTTTTAGATCATATATATATATATATATAGGTTTATTTGACTATTTGTACTACGTAGTTTGAGAATAGAGGTCTGAATTTGAAATCAAATAATTCTTCACAAAAATGTTATTAATGTGACGACAAAGATGTTCTTTTATTTGAACCAGGAAAAAATGAATTATCAATCAAAGCACGCGCCACTCACGTGCTACCAGAAAAGGGTAATAAAAGAGCCGAAAAGAAAGGGAAACCAAGTCCCCAGTCCCCACTATCCATCAAATAGGAATCAATATATCCCATACTTTGTGAGAGGCTACAGCTGCTTCTGCTTCACATTGTCATCTAAACTACATGGCAATGTCTTCAGTTTCATTCAACTGTGTTCCAGCTACCTTTACAAAGATGGTTTTTGCTCTCTCATCAGCTGCTGCTGTTAGCTTTGCTCTCCATGTTTTTTTCTCTCAAAGCTGATTCGGTTCTTTCTTCTGTTACTGTTCATATTTCCCAGTCAAACGCGTCACATTCCAATGAGCTAGCTCTAACTACTGCATTTTCATTGCACAACTCTGTCACATACCCCAAAGTGACCACTTCCGATGGAGAAAGTAAGATATTTTTCATGACAAACACTAACATATCCTTTTTTTTCTTCTTTTCCCACGTTGTTTTGAGAGAAATTGTACTCCATCATGGCATGAAATTGAATATAACATATTCATGGAAGCAAAAACTCGATGCCTTTGTCTCATGTTCTTACTTTTGATTGAATCTTAGACAATTGCACGAGAAGATTGTTGCTGTTGGGAGTTGGAGCTGTAACATCAAGTTTACTTCCTGCAACTTCCCTTCTTGCTTAAGGTCTTATAATCTCTTATAGTTGCCTCAATAAAGCATTTTATGACCTCAATTCATGTAAATTATATCAATGCAACTTTTCTTGTTTTGGTCATTTGACAGAGATACCACAAAACTATTAAATTTTTGTTGACATTCCTGATGGGTACTCTTATTACTACCCATCAGATTGGAGGGTAAGTTGTCTTAATAATAGCAAGTTGAAGCCTTAGCTTTTGACTGCAAATCCCCTATATGATATCTGTTTGTTGCTTTTGTTAGGAATTTGACTTTAGGGGACATGATTCCGCATTTAGGGACAGATTTCTTCGACTGCAAAATGTAAGGGTGAGATTCATACCAACTGATAAAAAAGACATCCATGATTTGGGGCCCATAGAAGAGGTAAAGAAATGGCATTCTTTTCCTTGCTTTCCATAAGTTTTTGGAAAGAAAGAAATCGGAGTTTTACAAGGTTTTTCTTTGTTTACAATTTGGTGAATCATGTTTATGCTGCGCCAAATCAAATGGTCAACATACTTGATATGCAAGAGGTTTGTCCAAAACACATGCAACTTTCTTTCAGTTTTATTGATCAGAAATCAATCTAGCTTAGCTTTAATCGTTGGCCTGACAGTTTCTTTCATGACTATCTTCTAAATGCAGAGAACAACTGATGGAAAAAATTATTACATCTTTGAATACGAACTCACCTCTCCTTTGCTATGCTAGTGCTTCCTTTGCAACAATAGTCATTGGAAATGGTAAAGCATCCATTGTCTCAAAATGGCTATCTTCTAACATTTGTTGGAATGCTAATCCTTGAATAATAGCTTAGCCATAGATAGACAAATCAGTTGCCAAAAAGGTTTCATTTGATTCAGAACATTAT
The DNA here is from genome assembly GCF_047325235.1 of Durio zibethinus. Classification (NCBI taxonomy): domain Eukaryota; kingdom Viridiplantae; phylum Streptophyta; class Magnoliopsida; order Malvales; family Malvaceae; genus Durio; species Durio zibethinus. Next base: position 18,022,770 of record NC_143175.1, read on the forward strand.
CGGTACTCTTGAAGAAGTGAAGTACGAGTAGAAAGATTTTCTTGTTAAAGCTCTGGCTTGCATTTCTTTCTAGGGAGATATTACACACTAGTTGTGGGAGCACTTGGAAGACGGTGAATGGTTCGCAACAAGCTGAAAGTGGTGGCCGACTCCTTCATGGTGCTTGACATCTGAAATGCAGTTTTACAGAGCAAGGCAATCCTCAAACCTGTGGAAAGATATACAAATAAAAACCAACTCTTTTCATCGTATATCGCCGGAAACAGTAGAGATTCTCTCTTGTTTTAGCATCACCAACCAGAATTATTACTGTTCTTCTTCTTCCCCTATTACTACCATCCATTTCTTGGGTTTTGTAAGTGAGGCTTCCAGTGTTGATCAAAATTTTCTAGTACCTTTTTTTTTTTAACCATCATTGCTTTGCAAGGCATAAAATCTAATAGATATTTACCTGAACGTGAAGTAGCAGAAATAATGGCAAAAGTAAAAAAAAAATTGTAAATTATCCGCATATTTATTTACAGAGATTACAACATTTTTTTTCCTCTTCTAAACTTTCTTTGAGTAATCGAAAGTTGCAAATTTTACAGCCAAACACATACATCATCCAGGCTTTGGTGAGAGATAAGAGTTGCAGAAATTCATAGAAATCAGGGGCAAAACCTGAAACCGGAAAATCCCAGAAACACACCTCGATAGGACTAAACTTATCGATCCCTTTTTCTAATCAATAAACAAAATTAATATACCATGGAGACAAAGCACAGCCCCAATCTAATGCTGCTTGCCACCGTAAAGAATATGGATCTAACCCTTAACACCCACCCAAATTCCAAAACCCCTAATTCTAAGCCCTACTTTTAAACAATGTAACTACAGCCGCTGCTATGCCTACCCACCCTCGATCATTGTCACATGCTCTTGGTTCACCACCCATAGAGAACATCATTACAAGCTGCAGCATCCCCATTTGTCCTTTCTGATTCTGGATTTTTCAACCAAGAGATAGTGGCAGATCCAGCAATTCATATGGGTGAAATGAGTACTATACAGAAGAACCAATGTAAGTTATAATCAATCGTAAGCCAACCTAAACCAGCCTGTGCTGACGCAAACCCCTCCCAAAATGAGGTTGCATTAAACGAACATACAAGCCATTTTTCGCTACCAAAGAATCATGCGTCCCTTCCTCCACAATTCGACCACCATTGAGTACTACAATGTTGTCAACATGCCTCATCATTGCAGCTCTATGGGCTATCAAAATGGTTGTTTTATTCCCCATTATCAATGTATCAAGTGCCTCCTGCACCACTCGGCTTGACTCAGATTCAATGGAGGAGCTAGCTTCATCCAATAACAAGATGGGAGCATTCTTCAGCACCACTCGAGCAATAGCAATTCTTTGTTTCTGTCCTGCGGTCAAATCCACACCCCTCATACCCACACGTGTGTCATAACCATGAGGCAAGCTGCTGATAAAATGGTGAGCATTAGCTATTCTTGCAGCCTCTTTTATCTCAGCTTCACTAGCATTGTGCCTTGCATATATAATGTTTTCACTAATAGTAGTTGAGAAAAGAATGGGTTCCTGTTGAACAAGACCTAAGTGGTTCCTTAACCACCTCAAATTGTAGAGTTTCAAATCCCGCCCATCAAATAGAACCTGACCAGCAACTGGATCATAGAATCTCTCAATCAGTGATATTATGGTACTCTTCCCGGATCCTGAAACTCCAACAACAGCTACAGTTTGTCCCCCATTAACTTTAAGACTGAAATTGCTCAATACCAACATTTCAGGATGAGTAGGATAGCAGAAATCAACATTTTTCAACTCAATGCTTCCATAGATATGAGGTGGTTTCAATGCCGAGTCATCATCTGGCTCAATTTTAGGGACTCGATCAATAATTTTAAACACTGAAGTGAGGGATTGCCGCCTTTTAAGTATGTATGGTGCCAATCCAAATGGCTCCACCAGTGCAAAAGTTGCAAAAGAGAAAACCATGTACTCCTTGAGTGCTGTAGGCAGATCCATATAGCCTCTTTTAACAGAGAGTGCGGTGTACCAAAGGAGAAGAGCATTGCAAGCAAAAAGAAGAAACTGCGAAAAGCCAAATACAAACCCTATTGCCATTCCATGAAAGAAACTCTGTTTCAATATTTTCTTCAGCTGCAGTCTGTAGAGCTCCATTACCTTATTACCAGCACAAAATGCTACAACGGTGTAAATGTTTCTCACCGCATCCTCAAGGACCAATGATGCCTTCCCATGCATCTCTTGGATTCCCCTAGAAAATCCAGCAAGCCATAATTTCTGCAACATTTAAGTAGGCAACTATTCAGAAATTTGGATGAGGATGAGGACAATTCCATCCAAATTCAATAAGAAAGGAGAAGGCAAAGATACAGAGGAGAAAAAGAAGCAGAGACAAGACATGGAACTGATAACAATTAACTAAGAAGCCCAACTCTCCAGAAACTCCATGTTTGCAATAAAGAAGTGAAAACCAAATATTAAAAAAAAAGTAGGAATATGCAAACCTGTGCAATAGCAGAGACAGTTAGAACTGGCAAGGTTGCAAATGCCACGAGTGCCAACCGCCAATTTAGCAACATCCCAATTAGTATAGCAACAATAACAGCAGCACTATCCTGTATAAATATTGAAAGTCGGTTGCTAAAAGCAGCCCGTACAAATGTAGCGTCATTTGCCAATCGCATGGACAAGGTGTCAGCACTATTATCTTCTTCATCAAACCATCCAACTTCATTGTGCAGCATTGCTGTCACATAATAGGCAAAACAAGGTTAACAATATTGCATGGAATTCAACATTCCAGTAAGTTAGTTATAGCAAGTTGAAGATTCAGATACCTGAGAACATCATTCTGCGAACCCGTTCAGTCATCTTTTCCCCCATAATGCCAAAGTAGAAGTGTTGCAAAAAGTTGGCAACGACAGTCACCATACCCATACAGGCAATTATCAAACACCATTTGTCTACTTCATCACGTAAGTGATGGCGTTCCTCACGCCTATAATATGCCGTTACTATCAGAGCAATAACATAAGCAAGAAGTGGATTGAAAGAACCAAAGATTGCTGCACCAATGCTTCCCAATACAGCATAGAGCCACTCTGCAAAACTAAGCTGTGCCAACCTCCAAAAAGATGGAGCTTCCCTATGATGTACATCCTTTGCTTCCTTAACTTTCATCGGGATGTCATCAGAGTGACTGTGAGGCCGACTAAAAGTCTGAGAATGGGAACGTTCACTTTTAGGATCCGATGTCAGAAGGGGTGATACAGGAGATTCTGGGTCTGAACCATTTGATTTCTGCTGCTGGATAGACTGAACATCAAGTTTGGGCAACTCGGGCAGTCTCATTTCGAAGCTATCCTGCCTCCTAATTGAGGGTTCTTTATCACCTCCATCAACAGGCAAGCCGTTTTCCAACATTTTCTCTGGTGGTGGACTATGAGCTTTAGGTGATTCTTGTGAGTTAAAAGCACCATCTTGTGGCCGAAATACACCAGGAACTCTTTGGAGAGATGGTGATTTGATCAACTTTGGAGATGATGATTCTTGGAAGCTGTGAACCGATGAAGAATCCTTTTCAATTTGGAAAGATGACGTTTCCTTATAGTTCCTAACTGGCATCCTGAAAGAAAACAAACAACATAAACCAGAATTTAGAATTTAGAAGCAGAGGAGCATTTTTTTCAACCTAAATGAACAAAAATCACTGACAAGAAATAGACTTTCAAACATTGAATTCCAGCCTTCTTAGTAAAAGGATCCAAAGCTGTAATTACCTCCTTGGAAGTTTTATGGCCTCTTCGCATTTGAGGAGCTCTGCATACAAGCCATCAAGGGCTAGTAACTCATCATGTGTACCCATTTCAACGAGCTGACCTTCCTCCATTACGGCTATATAATCAGCATTTCGTATGAGACTAAGACGTCGAGCTATTATTATAGTCGAACGTCCCAACATGAGGAGATCTAGAGCTTCCTGAACAGTTCTTTCGGCTTCAAAATCGAGTCCACCAGTAACCTCATCAAGCAGAAGGATTGTTGGGTTCAAAAGCACTGCTCTCGCAATAGAAAGTTTGATTTTCTGTTCTTCCGTCAATGCTAAGCCAGCTCTTCCCACCTGCAATTCACAGTAAATGATTTCAACAAAAAATGCCATAAATGAGAATAATCAAGATGATCAGTAAGATAAGCAAAACAAATATCTTATTTTTCCATATTTCACCTGTGTCTCATATCCTCTCTCAAGCGAGCTAATAAATGTATGTGCATGTGCTATTTTTGCAGCTTCTTCAATTTGATCAAATGTAGCATCTCGACCATAAGCAATATTATCTTTTATGCTTAAACTAAGTAAGGCAGGTTCCTGAGTTACGAGTCCTATTTGGCTTCTCAGCCACTCCAACCTAAGGTTTTTAATATTATCTCCGTCTAGAAGAACTTCCCCTGCATCAGAAAAGATAAAATTGTTTAAATAATGAAGGTTGACTGGCCACCAATGATTTCAAAACCTTAAATGGCATGCCAGTGCAATGTGATGTATAAAATAAAAGACCATAATACCTAATGTAGGATCATAAAACCGCTCCATGAGTGGGATAATACTACTTTTTCCAGAGCCATTTCTGCCAACAAGGGCTACAGCCCTTTTGGCAGGCACAGTGAGGTAAAATCCACTCAATATAGGGATTTCAGGTCGAGACAGATAACTAAAATATACATTCCGAAACTCAATATTTCCTTGAACAGACGGAAGAATGTTCCCCTCCTGATTAGAACCAGAAGATGACCAGCTAATCATCTCAAAAAGTCTATAAGCAGCAATTCGCCCTTGGTCAAAGGAATAGAAATTTGTTGCTGCTTGGTTCAGCCCACTGCACAGAAAAGAAGATTAGTGAGACAGTAGAGATTACATGGAGCAAGAAAAAAGGGAGAAAGTGATGTTTACAGGCCACTTAAAATTACAGCAAATAGAGCTGTTATGATTTCACCACCATGAGCTTTGTCATTTGAGACCAGGAACCTTCCAACCCAAAGTTGTAAGGCACAAGAACATATTGCAAGCCCATACGTAAATCCAAGCCCAAGCCCTTGCACAAGACTAATCAATATACCATATCTCAAAGTTGCTTGCAATGAGGTTGCATAAGAATATTTGGCCAAAGTTTCATTTGTAAATGCATACAAGGTCCTAATGTAAGAGACTGCCTGCAAAAAAATGAGAACTATATGTACATTAGCATCACTCCCACGCTGTGCTTCTCCACACAAAAGGCTAATTCTATGGAGAAAGTGAAGTTCAACTTAGAATTCTTGTCACCATTTCAACAAATTCAACACTATTGAACCCAGAAAGGCATAATATGTACTATGCATGGATTATTAAGAAAATATCTAGTGCAAGTTTTGCCTAGCTTCTTCAGCAGCTTCTTTACTCCAGAAAGCACAAGTTGGGTTCAAACAGAGTTCTAAAAAATTAGTTTTAGCTACTATAAAAACTGAAAATGAGCTTTGGAGGGCTAAAAGCCGAAGCTCAAAGTTGGAACTTCTGGCAAGAACCTTTAGGGAAAAGCTGATTGACAAGTTTAATAGAAACTTCAAATAAACAAAAGATATTCCTTGTTAATTCAAATTATCTCAATTTGACAATACTTTTGGAAAGCCACCAGCACTTTTTCCCACAACTCCAGCCTGGCCAAACAGATTCCTAACAATAAGCATCTAAAGCTCCCTATGAATATTATATTAAGTAAGAATTGGGAGGTAACTTTACCATCATTTCTGTTTGGGTTAATGTCATGAATGGCCCCTAAACTATAGTGAAATATTCAATCTGGTACTTGAACTTTAGAAAGGGTACCTAAATTATAAATTTGTAAACTAATGTGGTACTCAACCCCAATGTGGCTAGCTTCAAATGATGACATGTGAAGAACAAACAACCCTCTAAGTACCACATTAGTTAACATATTCATAGTTCATGTACCAGATTAGAGATTTTTAAAGTTCAGATATCACATTGAACATTTCATTATAGTTTAGAGTACATTCGTGATGTTATCCCTTTCTATCTCTACTACAAACAACTAGCAAAGTTTAGTTTTGTACTCATTACTCAACTCCTAAAGTGATCTCATATCTCCAAAGAACATAACCAAAGGTCCTTAGATTAACAGCCAGTTCAAACAAACTCATTACAATTAAATGTTAATGGTAACTGCACTCTTAAACCAGCATCTACCATTTGGACAAGTAATTCTAAAAAGAACATTACGCAAGTAGCCAACTTATATTCACTAGAGATTTATATTAACAAAAAGTAAGACGGGTTGAAAAACCTGTTCAGCAATACTAGCAGCCTCAGCATAAGCATCTTGAATGTTCTCAGCAAGCTTATGAAGAAATATATTGGATATGCCTCCAGCAGCAACAATTAATGGACCAGTGGCTAGAGTTATGAGGGCAATTTCCCAACAGTTGATGAAACCAATAATTAGACCACTGAAAAATGTAGCCATGTTATGAATGTAATTCCCAACCTGTATCATCAAAGGAATATTAGAATTAGAGTAGACATTTGTAAGGAAATCCCATGAAAGAATAAATTATTAGAAAAGCAGGGAAACCCACATGTGAAGCAACATGTGACTGAACATACTTTTTCACTAAGAGCAGACTGGATAAGCAGTACATCACTCAATACTTGGCTCACTATGTCTCCATTATTCCCGTAAGTATCAAAAAAGCTCATATCTTGGTTCAATAATACTTGAACATATCTTGACCTGATGACAGCAGTCTGCCGCTCTCCCGTCAGAATCCAGCATGAAACCTCTATTACACAGAAGTCAGCGACAAATGGCAGAAAAGACACATCAATTGGAAGAAGACAGAAATGAAGCAATAACTGATTTTGCTGTAAATCAACTTACCAACCCAGCCAGCAGCAAAAACACCCACAGCAATATAAACAATAGTGGAAGAAAGCTGCAGAACAAGAATGAAATAGTTGGTGGTGTGCGCAAATACAAATCAACAGAATGTCTCAAGGAAACTACAAATGATAGTTGCTTATACCAAGCAAAAAGGAGATAAATTATACAGAAATTCAAGCCTCAAAATATGGTTTTGCTTTGCTCCATCTGATTTGCACATTATATTACTAATTAACACCTCTGAGAATAAAGGCAATCCAGTGTTAACCCAGAAGATAGAGAGTTTTTATATCTTCGTAGTAACGATTAAAAACAAAATATTATTCACAAATAAGCAGAGAATACTTACATATACTCAGTTTACATGCACGCATTGGGAAATCTACATGAGAGAGAGAAAGAGAGAGTGTGGCTACGTAACCTGATGTGCCTGGAGCATCTAACTTGTACTACAACCAAAATGTGGTGGTTTGATTTGAAATTAACTACATCATTACACATTAAAAATTCCATCCTTTTGTTGTTCACTACCTATCTTATCCCCCTCCCTAAACTTTCAGACAAATATGAAGTCTCAAATAATTAGATAATCACATCCTTCATTATGTAATAATATGCTCATCTTTTGTTATAAGGATGTCTTGCATCTAGAATGTGGAAGAAAGACCCTGTCTCCAACCTAGAGGGAAGAAAATGTAGTTAAGACTAATGTTAAGGACCATCCACCCAAAATACCAAAACAGCAATATCCTACTATGACATTTCAGAATCCCATACAAACAATAACCATTAATCGAAATAACAAAGATTTCCAAAATATCGTGCTTTTACACCACAAAAATTTCCTGACAATCCACTTCTAAGCTAAATCTCAGCTGCCAACTCCTAATATTTGATGTGAAACTACCACCCCCATTTCAGATGTCATATTAGGAAACATCACTCAATCCATCTAACAATGCCATTCCGTAAATAAATAAATCAAGCTGAAAAGCCAAAAACTAATAAAGCAGTTCATTTCATTGTATTGCCACCTAAAATAGAAACAAGTAAATTCTCTCAGAGCAAAGTTCAATGCTAATAGCCTCATACTTAACTCTCCTCTTTTGATCCTAAAACAATAAGACTAACTCCTCCCCCCCCACTCAAAAAAAAAAAAAAAAGATAAAAGAACTTGATTTTGGCAATTGCAAACACAGAAACGTAAAAGTCTAAAACCCATTTCAAAATACACTGTCAAGAATGACACTGTTATCCAACATACGCAAAAAAAAAAAAAAAAAATCAAGCGAATTGCTTCAAGTAGAATCAAAGGTTCCATCTCCCTTAATTTTCCCAACTCTCTAAAACTAAAACACCATTAGTTAACTAAACTCCAAAAAATGCGAACTCTCTAAAAACTGTAAAATCCAAATATTATTATTCTCAAAAATTACAAAAAGCATAAAATTAGAACTCTACATCAATTATCAAAATTATCAACTAAAATACTAAACTAAACCTTTAAAATCCTCAAAATGAAGGGTTTTACTTCCTTAATAAAAAACACTAACCTCTTTAAACCTCTCAAACTGCGCATCCAATCTCTTCGGTCCCTGTTCTGGCGGCCCAATTCCAAGGACCTGAACAATCTTCGCAAAGTAATGCAAGTAGACAACGAGAGCGGTCCCATGAGCTGCAGCAGCAAGCGATCCGACGATCATGAGAGCCCAATCAAGCCTGTCAGCACAGGCAAAGAGTCTCGAGAACGGGACGGCGGCAGGAGGCGGCTCAATCTCCTCCGCCTCCTCCATCTCTTCCTCCGCCTCCAACTGCGCCGCCGCAGCAGCAGCAGCAGCTGCTTCCGCAGTTGTATCCAAGTATGGCGACGGCGATTCCGGCGGCTCCGAAACCTCGGAGACTGGTGTCAACGGTTGTATGTGAGGTGGAGACCACCCGAATAAACCTCTTGATATCATCATTTTCAAAGAAAACCCTAACTGTAACTCTCTTTTCTTCTCTAAATTTATCAGAAACTTTAAGCGGATCTGCTAAATTCAGAGACGAAAAACATTTTTTTAAAATTAGATTTTCCTTTTTCTAGTTGGTTAAAGGATCGGGATTTTATTTAATATGGGGTTTTGTTTTTTCGGTGGAAATGGAGAGCAGGTCAAACAAGGCGCAGGAGACAGAAGAAAATGAGAAAAAATGCAGTCACTCACAGTTACATGAAGCAAAAACCAAAAAAAAAACACCTTTTTAATTTTTTTTTTTTTTGTGGCCTTTTGATGATTCCATTTTTGTTTTTGTTAACGAACCAGTGCCAGCAAAGCGATTTCGATTTTTCTTGTTTTTCTTTTTTCTGCTTTTTAATTAATTAAATTACACTTTCACCCTTTTATCTTTCAAGTTTCCCACGTTACATTTCCAAGTTTTTGTTTTTGTTTTTCTTTTTCAAACATATTCTTATGGCCAAAACATTTTCGTCAAACTTTAACACTTTTTTTTTTTTTTATGTATCCCGTCAAATAAAGCTTAAGAGCATTTTTATTTTAATTCTTGTTAACAAGTTTTTTTGTTTATTTTATTTAAACAATTAATGGTAAAACTTCTAAATTTTAGGAGAGAGTTCATATATATTAGAAATTTTTAGCTGTGCTTGGCTACAGCTTATTTTTTTATTTTCTTAAATGTATTGCTTGGTGCTATTTTAAAAGTTAAAATATTTTTTTTATTTTTTTCTTTCTTCTTTCTTACTAGAACATGATCTTCTCTCTCAAACCAATTTTCAGTTGTCTAAAATTGTTGTATCGATCCCCGTTTGCCATTAACATTAGAGTTATTTTCACTCCGATCACCACAGATCTTCCTCAACCTCCTCAAACAATAGACATCATTATGAAATGCTGTCTATTATTTTATTTTATTCTTTTGTGTTATTTATGTATTTGTTGGTTAAGTGGTATGTTTTTGCATTGCTTGGGTTTTGGATTGATTGTTTAAGTGATGTTGTAGTGGTTGATGGTAATGAAAGTTGATGGTTTAGAATTTTTTTTTTTTTTTGTTGATCTAATTTTTTGCAAATCTGATTTGTGAATTTAATTTTTTTTAGATATGCATATTTGATTTCTTTTATTGATACACATTCATTTAATAATTTTATTGATTTATTGCATTTATTTTTAATCAAATAAAGTTTAGAAAACTTATAAAATTTAAGAAACTTTTTTAAACTTACAAACTGGTTTGTAAAATTTAAGTCTTCCGACTTCTACAAATAAAATAATTTATATTTTCCTGTTTTATTTAAAAATGCAAGTAAAAAAAATTATGTCTTTTCAATGTCACCATCAAATTTAAATTTTATAAACAAAGTATTCAAATATTATCCATTTAATCATTTTTCATTGACTTTGTTCATAATTCTTTTAAAATCTTAAATTTGCATATTTCATTAAGCAAACATATCAAATTCGAACAATCAATAGTTAAAAGTTTACAAATTTTAACAGTTAAAATATTTTCTTTGCCAACGTGGAATCCACGATGAAATGGTGATACATGCTTTAAGGGACTGTCAGAGAGCAAAAGACACATGGCTTTCGATTGACGTGGACAGAATGTGAACATGCAGAAGATAAGGGGTGGCTCACCGGTTTAGCAAACTCCATGATAGTGAAAGCTTCGAAAAGGGGCTTGTTATCTGCTCGGCTACATTGCATAGCAGAAACCTGATAGTGAAGAAAGATGAATACAGATCTACTGAAGGAACTACTAGTTTTGCTCTTAACTATCTGCATGAATTCAAGGGATGCCAGAATCAAACAGAAAGACAACCGGAGGTTATTACTGGTTTGTAACTGCCACCAGCCAATATTGTTGAAGTCAATTTTGACAAGGCTTTAAACCTCGCAGATGCATCGGGAGACATTGGGATAGTGGCGCGTAACGATAAAGGGGAGGTTTTGGGGTGAGCTTCTAAGCGAATAGAAGGTGTCAGGAATGCTGTAGTGATCGAAGCATATGCTGCTGTGGCTGGAGTAATTACTAATTAATGAAGGTTCTTTCATTCTCAATAAAAAAAAAAAAATCATCGTCTTTAAAAATCTTACGAGAGTTTGCAGCATTTAATATCATGGGAATGTATCTTTTACATTGATATTTATATATTTGTCATTTAATAGAAAATTAATATACAACTTCAATATTCTTTAATTCAAAACATATGTTTATTTTAAAAAATTCCAAAGATATAAAATAAATATGAAAAATTATAAAATACAATAATAAAAATTTTTAACTCAACAATTGAGATTAATAAAATAACATATATTTTTAGAATATATTTAAAATAAAAAACTAATTAAAAAATAGCACATATGTCATTATTGTGTTAACTTCACTTGGAATTAGATTTATTCAATGGTCAAGTTATTTAATTAAACTCAAAAGTTTATTCAAGTTTTGAAAGAATTTGGATAAAAAAATAAAACTCTTTAAACGGGTTTGAATTCAACTTTTAGATTTATTTAAATTTTGGATCAAATCTTGAACAAAAGATTTAAAGTTTGATTTCAACTAAACCCAACCCCACATATATAAGTTTTTATTTTTATATATATGTGAATTATATAAATTAATATATATAAATTAAAAATAAAAAATATATATTTATATAATTTTTAATTTTAACTTTTATATATGTGAATTAAATATAATTTTATTAAATTTAATTTAATTATTTTTTTAATTTTTATTATATAAATTAAATTTAATTGATGAGTTTAAATTTTATTTTTTAATTTAAATCGAACCTAAAAAAATTTTAAGACTCAAAATTCTAATTCAAATTAATTTATAAAAATATAAAAATTATTAATATAAAAACCCCTTCCCATAATCACTTCGATTTGGGGTTAAAAAAATTGCTGATTAATCAAATTATTTCTTATATATAATGGTGTTAATTTACCAATTTCTTCAATACGTGGGGGTAATTTTGGAAATTGGGTATGGGAAGATCTGTGTTGGTGTGTGTGAACAGCTGGATCTTTGCTTGACATTGATTATGTCATTGGTGACACGTGTGTGTCTGTGTAGTGTACGGGTGATTGTAAAAAAATTTTAAATATTAAAAATATTGTATTATTGAGACCATGGGAAGACAGGAGAGACGCAGACATCATGGTGAGGGGGTGAGTGAGCTTTTTTCCTCTGCCAGAGCATTTGCTCTGTTCCCTTCGCTTTTCTTTCTTCTCTTTTATTTGCCTCTTTTGTTTCTCGCTTTTGCCATTTTGGTCTATTTCTTCTAATTTCTCTCACATTATTTACCTTTAAAGCAATTTGTTTTAGTAATCGGTTATATGCCAAGCTGGATTTTTGTGATCGATTCTTTTAATTAATTTTCTCTTCTATTATATAAAGGTCTTGTTTTTTATATAAAAATATTAAGATACATGAGAATTAATCGGTTGGTAGGAAAAAAAAGTTTTTATCACTTAAAATATAATCTTTGTGCAAAACATTTTCCTGGATAAAAGATTAAATTCAAACAAACTATGAAAAGCATCTTTGCACTAAATAAAAATGATATTTAGCAATAAAAATTTTATATTATGTTGCAAATAATTGTATATAAAAATATTTACAATAACTTTTATGTATATTTTTATTGCAAAAAATAGTTTATTATACTCATTGCTAACATAAGATTTCTATGTTGCAAAAAAGTATTGTGCAAATTATTGCAGGGTGTTGCAAATAGTATTATTATACAAAACATTGGCAACAATTTTGTATATATTTTTGTAATAAAATGTAACGAGTACTACCTTTTTCCAACATAACACTATTTATGTTGCAAAAAATTATTTGTTTTCTAACATAACACTATTGATGTTTAAAATGAATTTTTTTTTGCAGTGACTACGTTATAAAAAATATTAATGTTATGAATAGTTAAATTATAATAAAATATTCAATGTGTATTAGAATTTTAAAAATTTTTATTGTGATATTTGAATTAAAAATTTATTAAATAATAAAGTATTTAAAAGGTTATTTATTTGTCTTATGCCATCATATGAAGTTAGTTATGTCAAAAGTAAGTATATAGACTTATAGTTCAAGGATCATATTAAAAATTTTTAAAATTCATATATCAAATTAAGTATTTTACTATAATTTAATGATTATTCATAATATTTAATTTAAAAAAACAAAACTCCAAAGGTTGTTTGGAACAACAATTTGTGCAACTTTCAATGCACCGATCATCAATTAGTTGTAGTGATAGCCCTTCCAAATAAGCTATCTTATATGTTTTGAAGTTCAAATTTGAATTGTAAATCTTTTAAATAAAATTTTAAATTTTAATCGTTAGTTTCTGCTTAAAAACTCAAATTAACAATTTCGACTAGGATTGATCAAAATTATTTAAACATAAAGTTTTATCAATAAAGCATATCTTTCTAAAATTGATAGATGTGTTAATAAAATCTATGATTTGGAGAAAACATTGAGAGTTAGATAATAGGTCCCATGGTTGCGAAATGCATGACAGAGAAATACAGATTAAGGTTTTTTTTTTTATGTCTCTATTAATTATGAAGATTTTGGCTTTTAGATTTTCGTAGACTTTATTGTTAAAAAGAATGGGGTTCAGCTTCATGTAATTAGTTTTGACCAATTAAAAAAGCCTAAAGCCTTTTTTGTCTTTGACCTAAGAGAGCCCTACTTAATAAAAAAGAAGAGGGGGCCGTGTTTAAAAGTGAGAAATAGAGGTGGTGCCAAAACCTAGGGAAAAAGAAAGCTAGAAAAATAAAGAGAGAAGGGAGAATTAGTAGAATGGAAGTCGATCTATGATTCAATTGAGCTAAACTTTTTTCAGTAAGTTTATGATTCAGAGTTTTACATTTTGAAGAGTTGAGATTGGATTTGAAGCTCTTTAAAAACAAATTTAAGATATATTTGTTGAGTCACTTATTTGGTAAAATTTCTTCAATTGTCCACTAATTATTTATTAGCTCTAGTTTTAGTTAGAAGTGAACTTTGTATATCTATTATTTGATAGTAAAATTTTTTTAGTGGTTCGTAGTTTTTTCTCTATACACTAGAGGGTTTTTCACGTAAATATGAGTGTGTTTTATTTTGCTTGCATTTTTTATTGTTGATTATTGTCTATTGTTGTAGGTTTATTATATATATTACTTTTGTGTTGTTGTATTTATTGCTTTAGGCCTAATAAGTGATATCAGAGTAAGAGTTATTTTTAGACAATGACACATAAGCAACCTAAGACAAAAATAAATTTTGTTTAAGATCATAAAAAGTGATATAAGTTCGATGATAAAATTGATAACATCAAATTATTCAATTTGAAAACCTGTGATGAAAGATCATTTATACTATAAAATTTTGTATGAGTTGGTGTTAGGTAATTCGGTTAAATCAGTAGATATAAAAGATGAAAGTTAAAAAAAATTAGATAAAAAATACTGGCTACAATTAAAAAATGAGTTGATATCAGCATGTTTCATCATGTAGTGCAAGAGACAGATGTCCACACTATTTGAAAAAAATTAAAGGCATTATATGAGAAGAAAATAATCATGTAGTGCAAGAGACAGATGCTCACACTGTTTGAAAAAAATTAAAGGCATTATATGAGAGAAAAACATATATGAATAAAGTTATGCTTGTTAAAAAGCTTGTAGCTTTACAGTATAGGGATGGATGATGAATTACAGAGCATTTGAGTAATTTTTAAGATATATTTAATCAAATGACTACTATAGAGCTTAATATGAATGATGAAATAAAGATATTTTTCTTTTGGGTTCATTGTCAGACAGCTGAAATGCTTTAGTTGTGATTGTTCTTAATTTAGCTCCTGATTACAAGGTGACATTGAAGATGGTAAAGAATAATATGTTTAATGAAAAAACAAGGTAAAAAGATTTATACATTGGGAATCAGGCTCTGGTCATAGAGAACATGGGTAAAAATATCAACAAAAGTCAAAATTCAAAAGGCCGTAATAAGTTTAAACATAGATCTAAGTCCATATATAAAATGAAATGTTTCTATTATGGTAAAGCAAGTCATATAAAAGTGATATTGCAAAATCTTAAAGTAAGAGTGAAAAAATGAAAAAAGTAAGAGTTAAGATGATGGTAATATTACAGCAATGAATTTAGATAACGATTCAGTTACTTTGATTTGTACACATGGTAATTGTAATCATGTTGGTGATCTCAACATTGAAGGGATAGTTGACACAGGAACGGTATATCATTGTGTTCCTAAGACGAAGTTGTTTATAACTTACAAAGTATGAGACTTTAGTTACACCAAAATGAGAAACAAGAATGTGTTGCAGATTATTGAGATTGATGATATTGTTGTATAAACTAATACAAGTTGCATATTGACTTTGAAAGATGTCAGACACATTTTGGATATGAGAATAAACTTACTTGCTATTAATATCCTTGATAAAGAAGGATATGAAAGTTGACAAAAAAAGGATAGTGAAAGTTTCTTAAAATGATCTATGATAGTTGCAAGAGAAAAATTATATTGCACAATATACAAGACAATGATGCAATTAAATGACAATAAGATAAATGCCATTGAAGATAATGCTTCAGCAAATATGTAGCATAAAAAGCTAGCACACATGAGCGAGAAGGGGTTATAGATTTTGGTAAAACAATTTTTCATTACCTTGACTAGAGATATATCTCTTGATTCATGTGATCATTGTTTAGTTGACAAGCATCAGAGAGTTTTTTTTCATAAGAGTTATCAGAAAAAAGAAAATAGACTGAAATTGATTCATTCCGATGTCTTTAGTCTTATTAAAGTTGAGTCATTGCATGGTAACAAGTATTTTATTACTTTTATTGATAATGCTTCACGTAAAACTTGGGTATATATGTTGAAAAATAAAAGCTAGGTATTGTAACATTTTCAAAAATTTTATGCCATGGTGGAAAGGATGACAAAGCTACCCTTGAAGTATATTCAGACTGATAATTGTGAGAAATTTACATCCAAAGACTTTGAAAAGTACTGTTCAAAGCACGAGATTAGGTATGAGATGACAAAACTTGAAACACTGTAATATAATAGTACAGCTGAAAGGATGAACTACACAATTGTAGATAAAGTCAGATGTATGTTGAGGATGATAAAATTATCAAAGTCATTCTAAGGTGAAGCAATTGACACAACTTATTATTTGCTTAACAAATCACCATCAATTGTTTCGGGTTTTGACATTCTAAAAAGGATGTGAACATGAAAAGATGTTTCATACTCTCACTTAAAAATTTTTGGGTGTAAAACATTCAAGTATGTGCCAAAATAGTAGATGTCAAAGCTTGACAGTAAAGCCACAATGTGTGTTTGTAATATATAGTGATGAAAAATTTAGCTATGAAGTATGAGATCTAATGGAGAGAAAAGCGGTCAAAGTAGAGATGTGATCTTCTATAAAAAAAATTATAATAGACATTGAAAAAAATGAAAAAACTATATGGGTTATTATTGAGTGTGATGTTTCAACACTTACAGGGGTTCAATAGAAAATAGCCATAGATGGTGAAAATGACCAAGAAATATAACTTGAGGATATGAATAAGCTAGCCACAATTTAGTGATAAGTTAGATTTAATTGGTTTTGAATAGGAAGAGCAATTCTTTCTACCTGAGAGTGTTAAGCAAGGTGAGTAATCCTCTACACTAGAGAGTGATGAGCAAAGAAAGCTATCTTCGACATTAGATAGTATAGAGTCTCAGCCTAGGAGATCTACTGAGAACACAGGTCATCTATTAGGTATCCAAGTTTAAAATTTATTTTAGTTACCAGTAAGGGAGAGCTAGAGAGCTTTTAAGATGTGTAAACTATTTTGTATAAAAAACACTGGTTAAAAGTAATGAAAAAAAATATGAAGTCATTTCAAAAAAATAATATATATGCTCTTATTAAACTTTCAAAAAGAAGGAGGCCATTGAAAAATAAATGGGTGTTTAAGCTAAAAAATGAAAGTGATAAACTAGTGAGATACAAAGCTCGATTAGTGGTAAAGGATTTTTTCATAAGCCTGACATCGATTTTGATGAAATCTTCTCTCTAGATATGAAGATGAGTTTCATTCAAATGGTACTGAGATTAGCAATTAGTTTAAATTTTGAGCTTAAGTAACTTGATGTTAAGACCGTATTCTTGTATGGTGACTTATAGGAAGACATTTGTATGGATCAACTTAAGGGTTTTAAAGTAAAAGAGAAAGAGCACTTAGTTTGTAAATTGAAAAAAATCTTGTATAGCTTGAAATAAGCTTTGCGATAGTGGTACAAAAAATTAGATTCTTTTATGGTGAGTCATAGCTATAAAAGAATGGAAACAGATTCTTGTGTATATGTAAACAAATTTTCTGATGGTAATTTAATTATTCTCTTATTGTATGTTGATTGTGAGACAAGATGTTGGTATGATTTGCGGGTTAAAAGAATAATTGCCTAAATCCTTTGACATGAAGAATTTAAGTTCAACAAAGTAGATTTTCGATATGAATATTATTCGGGATAAAAGACTTAAAAAGTTATAGTTATCACAGAAAAAATATGTTAAATGGGTGTTTAGTAGATTCAACATGCAACATGCTAAATTAGTTAGCAATTCACTTACCAACCATTTTCATCTGAGTAAGAAATCTTATCCGACGATTAAAAAAAAGCAACTAGCTATGTCTAATCTTTTTTATTTTTCTGCAGTCAGTTCTTTAATGTATATTATGATTTGTATATGGCCTGACATTGCTCATGTAGTTGATGTAATGAACAGATTTCTTTCTAATCCGAAAAAAATTCACTTGGAAGCAGTGAAATAAGTTTTCAAATATTTGAGGGACACTTCAAAAATGTGCTTGAGTTATAAAGTTTCATAACCAATTCTAGAAATGTTTATTGATGTTGACATGACAGGTGATCTTGATAGTAAAAAATCTACTTCAGAATATTTATTCACTTTTACATAAAAAGTTGTATCTTGATGGTCTAAGTTATAAAACTGTATTACCTTGTCAACTACAGAAACTGAGTATCTTGTAACAACTGAAGCTAACAAAAAAAATGTTTAGGATAAAACATTTTTTTTCTTGGATTGGGGTTGAATAAAAAAGAGTATGTAGTATCTTGTGATAGTCAAAGTATTTTAGATTTGAGTAAGAATACCATGAATTATGCTAGAATGAAGCACATTGATGTTATATATAATTGGTTACATTCAGTGATTAAAAAATAGCAGATGCTGTTAAAAAAAGTTCATACTAATAAGAATATAACAGATATATTGACTAAGACACTTTTTAGGAAAAAGCTTGAGCTCTATAATAGCTTGATCGAAATGGGTTTTTTGACCAAAATAAGTTTCAAATGAAACTACTATGGTAATGAATCTCTTTCTAATGGGGTTGGAGGGAGAGATTGTTAGGAAGAGTGAGATCCAACCCTATGTAATTAGTTTTGGCCAATTAAAAAAGCCTAAAGCCTTTTTTGTCTTTAACCTAAGAGAGCCCTACTTAATAAAAAAGAAGAAGGGAGTTGTGTTTAAGGTGAAAAATAGAGGGTGGTGTTAAAACAAGGGAAAAAAAAGCCAAAAAAGTAGAAAAAAAAAAAGAGAATGGAGAGTTGGTTGAACAAAAATCAATTTATGATCCAATTGAGTTAAAATTTTATCTGCAAGTTTATAATTTAGAGTTTTACATTTTGAACGGTGGAGATTGGTTTTGAAGTTCTTTAGAAACAAATCCATAGTGTATTTGTTGAATCACCTATTTGGTGAGATTTATCCAATTGTCTCTCTAATTATTGATTAACTCTAGTTTTAGCTAGATGTAAACTTTGTATATTCATTATTTGATAGTAGAATTTTTTTAGTGATTCATGATTTTTTCCTTCTACATTAGAAGTTTTTTCATGTAAATTTTGGTATGTTTTATTTTTTTTATATATTTTTTATTATTGATTATTATCTATTTTATGGGTTTATTACAATATATTACTTTTATGTTATTGTGTTTATTGCTTCAGGCCCAACATTTATTATTACTCGAAATGGTGAAGTGGTTTAGCATACATGATAGGGCTTGAAGTCGAAGTTCATTCAAAAGAAGAGACAAATAAATATATGAGTTGAAGTTTGGTGGCTTTTGGCATTAATTGTAGGCTCACAAATGAAAATTTGAATCCTATAATTTGCAATAGGAAATTTACCAATGAGCATATGTTATTTCATGAACCCTATCATTTCAAATGGAACACAACATAATTTTTTATTTGCCCTTAGAGTTTGACTTAATTGTTTCATTACTTTTGTTATGTTTAAATCTTAATTCAAACCACAGTTTCACTATAAAAAATTGATTAAATTAACTCATTAAAAATCCACATTTCTAATTATATTTTCAGGATTTTTATGTGTTTTTCATTTTCTATGATTAAGAATCTATTATATTAATTTTAGGCAAATCTTAAGACTAGTATCGGATTTAAAAATAAGACATTGAATGAACTTAATATTTAAGGCATATATAAAACCCAACACCATTTGTATAATGCATTTGATATTTTGATTATAACTAGTATAAATTGGGCAAAATTTAAGATCATTTATAATTGTTATCTTTAGATTTAAGTTGATCAAAATATTGATTATACTATAATTTTAATTTTTTTTTAATGCGAAAGGCATATATTTAGAGAGAGGAGAATAAAAGATTGTTTGATTTCTTCAACCATAGACAGCACAAAGCTGATTTTTTAAAACTTAGAAAAAAAGGCAGGTTGAAGGATATGTGAGAAAACAAAGAAAAATTAGAATGCAATAACTTTCATTGAATTATTATTATTATTGGTTTGCTAAAATGGATGAACTAATCTTAGAAATTTTCTTGGTTGACTTCAAACCCATTTCCAAAGTTAAACAAACTCCAATGAACTCATTACTCATCATCTCGATGAAACAAAAATATTATTTAAATAGAAAAATAAAAAAGCTAAATTGTGATTCCAAAACCTGTATTGATACCCGATTTGATCATTTTTAATTTAAGATGTCTAGTATTTGACAGCATTAGTAGATAGATTGGAGCACATGGCCTATAGCCATAAAAATAATTAAAAAGAAGGATAAAAACTTTGGATGCAATTAAAATCTAGCATATTTATTGTTTTTTTACACCTAAATCATTCATTGTTTTTTAATTTTTTTTAAAGCACTCGATTCATTATTTGTAACTTGTATTTTGGATAAATAATTAAGTACTTTTCTTGATAAATAATATGACAGAGACTAGCATCATGGAATTCAAGTCAAGATAAATTGAGCATTGGAATCCAAACCCCAAAATGAACAAAAACAAAAAAAGTAAACCAAATTAATTTTTCTTTCTTTTCCTCACCCCCCTCAACAACCCCCCCCCCCCCCCCCCCCGCCCAAAAAAAAAAGGAAAAACAGCATAAAAAAAAAGGTGGGTCCAAATCCAACAAACAAACCTAGCACACAAAAGCCTTTATATGTGTGACATTGTCCAAATGCTAGCAAAGCCACTTACACAGTGTCTGGATGGATAACAAAGCAAGACCCGGACCAAAGACAAACTGAATTTCATAAATAAGCTCTGAAACACAAAAGCACCAAACAATAATTTCTACTCTCCTTTTGCTTCTTTCTTTTTTGAGCTTTTTTTTTTTTCTCCTTTTTTGCCTTTTCATTAGTTCATGAACTGAAACATAAAATTATACAATGACAGCTTTGCAGAATTCCGTGCCTTCTCTTTATCATACAGTGTCGTTAATTCCTTTCCTCAGGCTTCTTTTCATTAACGTGTTAATATGTTTGTTTTCTGCACTGGGTCATTTTTTCTCTACTTTTGATTGGATATGAAAATGGTTGTGGCTATTTTTTTTTTATAGAAAGGATTGCAGAAGCATCATCACGCTGCATTTCTTTGCTGTAAAAGAACTGTTTCTGTTCATGTAAGGGCTGAGCAGTCATCATCAGCTGCTGCTTCTTGCAGCTCTTCTCACTTTCAAGGTAAATTTTGTTTGTTTTGAATTTTATTTTCTCATTTCAGTATCTAAATTGTGGTTTAATGATTGATTGTTAATGCGACAAGACTAAAACTGTTTAGGGGTCTTTCCAAACGTTTTTTTAAGCAACATTTTTGGTCACATGAAACTAAAAGTGATGAACAACTGAAATATAGCTTGGTAGTTGCAAAGAATTCAAAGATTGTAGAAGGATTGAACTTTTCTAGGAAAATTTTGGTGACTAGAAATGGAAGAATTTATTAATATCAGCTGGGAAGTGGCATTGTTAGAATGGTCAATGAGCTAAGGACTGATGGCATTCTGTTCAATTCTTGAAAGTATTTCATTCAATAGTTGTGGAAGATTCTGTTCTTGCGAAATCTATTATTATGCTGAAGGTCAGAGTGATGAGTGATAACTAAGTCATTCTGTATTATGTTGTGCATTGGTTCCAATAGTGCAACCATTTCAATGCCTTAAATGTTGGAAGGCAGCCTAATTTTCTTATCATTTATGACTGCACTAGTTTAGTTCAGTTTTCTGTTCATAAGAGGTTGACAAGACTCTATCTTCCTGATAACTTGCAACTTGATATAAAAAAATCTATGAAATTTACAAGGTGTTTGTATACAGTGAAAAAGCATACTGGAGATAATAAGAAGCTTGGAACTGGCCTATACTGTAAAGTCAACTTAGATTGTTCCAATTACAAGTACCATAGCTCTTCCTTGCTATAAAGTAGAAACTCAGGGCAATAGCTCCTGTTTTGGACAACATGGCAATAGCACAGACTAAAAGCAACAAGCTCCACTGCCTGCCTATTCCTGAACAATAATAATGTTTTTAAGAAAATTTACATGGAAGAACAAAAAGAGAAGTGTTATTTAATTGCCTCGATTTTTCTTCTGTCGAACCAGGCAAACAAAATTTTGTGAGCAGGCTATATCCGTTTTCTTTTCCTTTGAAGTTCTCTTATTCTTTAATTTGCAGATAGTTGTGGGAGACGCCAAATGATTGCTGCTGGCATCACTGCTCCTTTGGTTTCAGTTGTTGACAGAACTCCTACTGCATGTAAGTATATTCATTTTTTATATGTATAGCTCATTGTCTATATGTTGTTGTTTCCTTCTTCTCTGGAAGCATTGAAATCAATTCCACGAGCTGTCATGCTATGTGTTACTTCTTTGAATAATATTTCCCGATATCCTAAGAGGAAACCTTTGATATGGTTCAGTTGTTGCAGAAACTAAAAACGGATTTCTCTCAGTCACAGACAAGAAAGATGGATACTCATTTCTCTATCCATTTGGGTGGCAGGTATCGTTTTGTGCTGCTTGAGCGTTTTATTCTCTACTCCTTGTCTAAATCTTGTGAATGTAAATTTCTCATATTTGATTTGTCAGAACCAGAATTGACAATGATTAGTCTCCCTTGCAAGTTGGCAGGAAGTAGTTATTGAAGGTCAAGACAAGGTATTCAAAGATGTTATTGAGCCATTAGAAAGTGTCAGTGTGAATATGATACCAACCAGCAAACAGGACATTCGAGACTTTGGGCCCCCACAAGAGGTTTGCCATGAATTCTATATTACCATCATATTTATAAGATAAGAAAAGTGGTGTTAATTTTCTTTCTAGGTTTACTCTTACAGATAAATTCTCATTCTAAATTCACACAGGTAGCTGAAACTCTAATCAGCAAAGTTTTGGCTCCTCCAAATCAGAAAACAAAGCTAATTGGGGCAGCGGAGATTTGTTTCCTACATTGTCTTTGTTTGCTGTAAAGCTGGATTTGTTCTTGCAAATATTTGGTAATCATGCTTTTTATATATAATTCCTTTCCTATGCAACCTGGTGTGAGTTCATTGCCTTTACTTTTTTTGGTTGCATTTCCTCTATTACTGTCATATATTGGGACAGAGTTAGTTCAATTTGGAAGGACTAAGTTAAAATTGTAAAGTGCTTAACATACAATCTGTTTCCCTAGTATTTTACTAGGAGAGGGTATGATTCTATTGGTTGAGTAGAGTGAATGACTGATTACAGGGATGTATACAGTAAAGATTAATATTTTCATGGGGGTAACGATTTTTTTTTAATAGTCTTCTGTATTCATTAATGTGCCTGGCTGAGTCAACATTTTTTTGGCTTTCCATTGAAGCTGTCACTCAGAATTGTACAAAATCTATATGACAATCTAACGGATCTACTCTTCCTTTGGACTTCCTTGCATGATATTCTCATGGACAGAAAGTATTGTAACGTCCATCCTAACCCAAATAGTTTCAGGATTCCATACAAATAAATAAGATCCATGCAAATATATAAATAAAAATTTTAAAAATTCATGTCAAAGTTTTTTCTTTACTTTTTCTCATTATTTTCAATTCAATCACAATTAATAAAATAAATTAAATTAAATAAAAAAAAAAAAAAAAAGAAGAACCTATATCAGGTTAGATCGGACAGTAGATTGACACATGAGTTGTCATGTGTCAAACTGCAGATCTAAGGTCCTTAAAACAATGACGTATGTTGCTTGTATAAAAGCAAAAAAAATAAAATTTTCTTAGTTTTCCCCTCATCCTCCCTTTAATCTCATTTTTCCTCTACATTGTCTTTAAAAGCCATTGAGAAATTCAACCAAATTTCCAGAATTCGACCGAAATCCCACGATTTGACAACTTAAAATTCAAAGGATGTCAAAAAAATTTTGGGATAGTTTCCCTAGAATTTTCTCTGAAACCAAAAAATCGGCTGCCGTGAAATCTTCCAACCACCATAAAACCTACTGAAAAATTCAAAAGCTCTTTGAAAAATTCAAGGAAAACCTAGAAATTAAAACATACCTAAAAAAAAAACTCAGAATCTTCCAAACAACCCATGAATCAAGGCAAAAACTTAAAAAAAAAAAAACTTCAAACAGATTCTAAAATTCCTAAAGATTAATTTCAGAAACCCCAAAAACTTGAATCAAACTTCTAGAACCCCAAAACCAAAAACCCAAAAAATATTTATTTGCTTGAACTATTGCTTATTGTGTGGTTGCTTCTTTGATTGCTTGTTGGTTGCTTGTGCTTTCTGATAGTAGGGTTAGGGTCTTTATATAGGGATTGAAATTCCAAACTTATTAGGAGAATCCCTAGAATTAAATCTGTTAAAAATTTTTTCAAGTTTTTTTCACTAAGATCTTTCCTTTATCGCTACCTTGATATTCAAGTATTTCCAAAATTAATTGGTCTTTAAATTTTCAATATCAACAAGATCTAAGAAATCATAACCCAAGCTTTCTTTTTGCAAAATTTAATCTTGGTTTTTTCTTTTATATGTTTTTTGATTGAATAATAAAACAAGTAATAATAAAAACTAACAATAGAAACTAAAAAATAAAAAAATATTTTTAAGCTTTTAATCTTGGGCCTAAAATTCAACTTCACAATTAAAACTCAATTACAATATTACATCCTATTATCAAAATAAAAACTCAAAACCCCTTTAAGTGCCAAAAAAAAATTTTCAGACAAAATGTGGTGTCTATAGTTACCACTCTTCGCTCATTTTCTGTGAAATAAAAATTATACAAAGACAAAAGATATTCATTTTGTTCAAGTCAAAAAAACATTTGTCATAATATAGAGATCCACAGACCTATAGCTAGACTTGACTTTAAGGAGTCCTCACTAATTTTTTTTGCAAATGTGCAATTGGTTACCTAATTAAATCTATCATATTTTAAAGAAAAGTATTGAGCTTGACTTAGGTAACTTTAAATAGTAGATTAATATCTATGAAATCAAGATTAGGTCCGTAGTATGGTTACGTGTAGAAAAGATTATAGTACCCTTACAACGCCCATCCAAAGGATGGTACCGATTTGATTTCGTATTATCCAAAAAGCCTTAAAACTTTACCAAATAATTAATTATTGGAAATTACTCTTAAAATTACTCAAATATGTTGAAAGCAATTTAAGAATATTTTCTCACCTCATGAGTATTCAAGAAGATTATTTATCATGCTTTGAAGAGGTTCTATCATCGGATTTATTTAATTTTTAAATAAAACTTTTATTCATCATTGAAAAGAATTTAAAATCTTGATATCGAAAATTCCTATCTAAATTCTCTAATATGTTGGCAAAATTTAGAAAGGATTTTTTCACCTAAGAATTTACATAAAAATTACTATTTGCAATGCCCTAAGTAATTCTATTATCAGATACTCAAAAATCCAATTTTATAAAAAAACACTTTATTTTCAGAATATCATTTAATATGTTGGTAAGATTTTATGTTAAAATTTATCCTCTAATATATTGGTAGAATTTTATGAAAATTATTTCTTTTTTTAAAAAAAAAACTTAACATTTTTTATAAAAAATTATAAGGTTTTCCAATATATTGGTAAAACCTTATTCTTTCGAAAAAAAAAAAAAAAAAAAACCACAAGCTCTTAACATGTTGGTATAGCTTTAATTTTTTTAAAAAATTTATAAGGTTTTTCAATATGTTGGTAAAATCTTATTTTGAAATGAGATTGCAAGCCTTCTAATATGTTGGTAAGGCTTTCTTTTTTTTTTTTTTACACATTTTTATCTAACACAATAAATAAATAAAATAATAAATAAAATACAAAGTAAAAAAAACCAAAAAAATACCATATAGAGTTTGGCTCAGCTTTAGAATGTGGCTCGACTCAATTCCAAATATGATTCCATAGATGGCTCGACTCAAAATAGCTTGGAGTCGGCTTGAAATTGGCTTAACTTAGTTCACTGTTCATAAGGCCAAATGACATTGTTTTGCTTAAGTATAAATAGCCCAAAAAAATAAAAAATTTTCATTTCTTCTTTATTTCTTTCTCTCTTTTCAGATTTTTTCCAAACTTACTCTCTCTTCCATAATTCTCAACCACCACTACCGGTCATGGTTTCAACGTTGGCCACCATACTCCACCATCATTTGGTGTTTGATGGAACTTAAATTTTCACTGTCACATTCTTTTAGTCTCCTTGTCTCATATTTAAACTTAAATTTTTGAAAATTATCCACCGATGGCCTAGATTTGAAGCCAAAATTGCAGTATTCCATCATGATTTCCACTTCTTGTCACCATTCAATCAAGTTGATTTTTAGGTATGTCAATCACCTTTCATAGCTCCACACTTCCACTGTTTTAGATCTCCCAAAACTCAATTGTCACCGTGAACCGATTATACTGTCATTGTTAGAGGAGTGCCTTTTTTTCCTATTTTCTTTCTTTTTGTTTGATTCCTTGTTTTTTATTTTGCTTCATTTCTTTCTTGGATTGGCACTGGTAGTGTATAGGTTTTTAGTGGAGAAAGGATTTGGGTGTGGTTGGGTATTGGCAATGGTGTAAATGGTGGTTCAAAAATGATGGGATTGTTGTTTGTTTGTGGTTTTGATAATTATTGGTTATGAGAGATTTTTGGTTGTTGATTGTTATTAGTGTTTGACTACCTCTGATGATTTTCGATCTCCAAAAGCTCACCATCCATCGTGGGTTGTCACCGACACTGACACGGCCTAAATAAAATTTTTATAAACTTTTGTAACTTTGCATTTATTGATATTTGATTGCTACATTTTTTAGGTTTGATGATATTTTGCTTGCTGTCTTGTGATGTATTTGCTGATATGAGTTGTATTGCTTGGCTTTGGGATTTTCTTAGTTTGAATTTTGTTGATGAATTTGCCTTAGTATTTGTTGCTTTCTGTTCAATGTTTTTCATGTACTTGTTGATAGCCCCTCACTTTTAAATTTTATCTATGACTGAAATCTTTAAAAACCTAAACTACATGTTCTTCTTTTCATTCTTGATGAATCATCTCCAAAACTAAAAAAAAAAAAAAAATTGCTAAAAATTAACCCAAGCTGAAAACTAATCACTTGAGTTTTTTTTCCTTTTTATTATTCCCTCTTGAGTTTTTCTTATTGATTTCTGTCTGTTTTTTTATGTTTTTAGGTATTTTTCACTCTGATTTCCTTTGTTGTATGTTGCTTGTAAGCTATAATTCCATTTAAAAGGAAAATTTAGTAGTCCCATTTTGGTTAAGATTGAATTTGTTTCAACCAAAGCTAAAGATTATTCCGAAACTAATCTATATCTCTTATGTGAAGTTTATCACCGATATCACCAAAGGATAGCCTTACTCAGATTTCAAACTTCAAATTATTTGGTTTTTTTTTTTTTTTTTTAAAATAATCAGATAATATGAAAATATAACTAAAGATAAAAAAAATAGAAAGGAAAAGGATAAACAAGATGAGAAAATTAAAAATGAATATAATAAAATAAAAGATGATGAACAAGATAAAAATATTTTCAGATAAATACAATACCAATTAAAGTAAAAAACAAAAGTAACTGGTTTGGGCCTCGGACTAAATTAGGTGTCTATAGCTGCCTCTTTTTGTGTATTTTTTATGAAATAGGAATTGTGCAAAGATATACATCCATTACATCCAGATATGGCTTAACAAAACCTCGAAACTTCAAAAATTCACAATTTGAAGTATTCAAAAGCTTTGCAATCTGACAATTTGCAATGCAAGTTAAAACTCAAAGATTCATAATTTGAGTTCAAAGAATCAAAATTTTGAAATTTAAAGGTTTGCAATTCAAAAATCTGTAAAGTTCAATGATTTGTAAGGCTTTTAGATTCACAAAAATTTTCAATGTCACAAAAATTTTTAAATTTGCAAGAATTTTTAGATTCATAATAATTTGATTCTCAAGGATTTTAGGTTTGCAAGAATTTCAAATTCACAAGATTTTCAGATTCGCAAGAATTTTCATATTCACAAGAATGTTCAGATTTGTAAGAATCTGATTCATAAGAACTAAATATTGTAAGAATTAGATTTGCAATACTCAAAGATTTGTTAGATTTTGATTTCGCAAGAGTTTGATTCGCAAGAACTTTTAGATTCACAAGAACTTAGATTTGCAAGAAAGTTTCAAATTTGTAAGACTCAAAGATTCGTAAAATTTTGAAATTCATATGGTTTTAGGTGTGCAACGTTTTTAGATTTATATTTAAAACTCAAAGATTCTCATTTGAAAATTCTTAGAAATTATATCCAAATCATTCTCAACATTGAAAATACTCCTTAAAAAGGCTTTACAACTTTAAAATTCTAAACATTTTCCTTATAAAATAGCATCTTCATAAGCTTTTTTCAAAAAGTTCAAAATTTTTTCTCAAGAAAATTTTCAAATTTTCATCAAAGAAAAAAATTTGTATATAATAAATGTCATGATAATGATGCAAATGCTTTCTAAATGATGCATATACAACAATCCAGATTTTCACAATAATGCAGATGCCATATTCTAAACCATGATTCAAATGTCCACCACATGATGCAAATGCATGACTAAACAAAGATTTAAATATTCACCAAATTATGTACATGTATTGTTCAAACAATAATACAAACATAATGCATGTAACGCAGATGTCATTAAAATCAATGTCATAAAATTCCAATTAATTATGGTAATAAAGTTCTCAAGACTCCACTGTTTCACATTTTTTTTTTTAGCTTCTCAGTAGTAACAATCTCAAAACAAATTCCATTCATTGATCCACATTATTTCTATTATTTGATCATAACTCATAGATTATGTTGACCAATCCATCACCATATTCATCACTTGGTCACCCTATTTTTCTTTTCAAATCATTTTTTCAAGTTTCTTCCATCTTTTTCATTTCTTTTTTCTCTTGCCCGTATTATCCTGGATTTCTTTTCAAAGGAATGTAGAGATCTTTTATGGATATTGTCATTCATTCATTATCATTTCAATTTATGACAAATATAATGTAATCATATATTTTTTCGATTTATTCTAGGGTTGCAAAAATGAGAGAGGATAAGGTGAATCTATACAAGAGCAAGTCAGGTATAAAAACATATAAGCAAAGGAACAAATTCAAAGCATTTCACTAGAATAAGTACTTGAATGGTATAACAATGTCCAAACAATGTCTAAACAATGAATATTCAGACAATTTTTAATATTAATCCAAAATTTTTTCAAAAACTTATTCCATTGACTTTTGAAATCATTTTAAGCTCATTAAACTTTGCCCCAATTTTGAAAGATATTCAAATGATATTAATCTTCTATATATTTAACTGCCTATCTAATTTTCAACTCATATGTTTTTTTACCCAAATCGTCTTTTCAAGTTTTCAATTTGAGTTTTCCTTTTCTCTTTTTTTTTTTCCTTTTTTCACATTTTTCTCATTTTTCTTATCTTTTCATTTTTCATTTTTTGACTTTTTTCATTTTTTTCATTTTTTATTTTTCACTTTTTCACTTCATCCATTATTGATATCTTCCACACATCAATCTTAAAAATATAAGAACATATCATAATTCCATCGTTCCATTACAGGCATACCCAGCTTAATATATGATAATTTAATTTGAACATTCACATTTGATCAAAATAGACTTTTAAGGTTTGTAATATAGGCTATTGTAAAAAGGTTATAAAAAATGAATAAAATTGACTTAAAACATATGTTTAAAAGGTTCAAATGAAGGGATCATTTTTCATTATGTGATGCAACTTGGCACTTTGCCTCATTCCACATCATTTTACTATTTTTTTTTATTTCATTCATCTTATTTCTCACAAAAGAATTCTTATTATTTTGTATCAAGTCATTTGTAGCATTTATTTTTTATTTTTTGTAAAAAAGGTTCTTCTTTTTTTTTTTTTTTTTTTTTTTTACTTTCTAACTTTGAGATCTTTTGTAATCTTTTACTTTTTTTTTCATGTAAGTTTTTTTTTCAAAATTTTTCTCCTAATGTGAAAGGTGATCCTTGGTTGGGGTTCTTTAGAAAAAAAAATCATAATAAGCCTAAAAGAGGTAGTAATGGATAATTTTATTTTTATGACTGATAAAAGAAAGATGACCACTCTTTATCTCAAATGTGAATACTTTCTTTGACAACCATTTATTGAACAAAGATAAACTCATGGATCATTTTAAGACATGTCCATTTCATTTTTTCATGAATGATATTTGTTCACAAATTGCTACTTTTGCTTAAATAGTCTCCACAGATCAATATAAATGAGTTTTCAAAGTTAAATCCTAGAATTATTATTTATCATTGTCCAAACATTCATTATTTGAAATTTAAAAATTGGAATAAAAGGATATGAAAAATAAAAAAAACATAGAATACTAGCTTGGATGAAAAAGAAAATGTAATGAAATGCATCAACTTGCCTTTTATTAAAATAATAAAAAATAAAATCTTATTAAATAAAAAAAATTCTAACATTACTCTAAAAGAAATCCTAAAATGACAAGCAACTTTCAACCGGCCTTAACATCTTTATCCTTCCTAAAATTATACCCATGTGTGATCAAGTGAAGTGTTTTTATTGACATTTGACCCCTCTGATTTATCAAAGCTTATCAAGCTTTTTCAGATCAAACTTTGCACCTTGTGCTTGAAGGTAGGACAAGTTTTTATAAAATGACCTACGTTCCCATTATGATAATTACATGTGGCATTAGCATTATAACATTTGGGATATGATGGCTTTAATGGTCTAAAATAACTAGAGATACCAAGTCATT
Organism: Durio zibethinus; assembly: GCF_047325235.1. NCBI lineage: Eukaryota > Viridiplantae > Streptophyta > Magnoliopsida > Malvales > Malvaceae > Durio > Durio zibethinus. The sequence continues at coordinate 18,053,459 of NC_143175.1, forward strand.
TTTTACCAGTATTGGGAATAACTCAATGTAAGTCATCGGTATAGGATCAATGTGGTCTCTTTCTTGGTTATTTCTAGATTTTTTTAAAATCATTTGCTTGGTTGTTAGGCCTTGAAACTGATGTAGTGATAGGACTAGGCCCTATATGTAGGTGTTTGACAAGTTGGCGGTAAGTTAGTTATGGAACAGAAGGGTAAGAGATTGGTGCAACATGATTAATGGCTAGATAACAAGTAGGATATCCTAACTGAGGGTATGGGGCATAACTTCTGAACTATTGTCCTTCAAAACTTACAGCTAGAGCTTCACTTTTTTTTTCTTTTAGACATCCTACCCTTATTTGTACTGTAGTTTCTCCTTATTCAATCTTGCCACTTTTGATGGCATTTTTAATAATCTCTCCTAAAATCACAATGTCAATGAAATTCTTTGTTACATTTCCTACCATCTGTTTATAGTAATGTGCCTTTAGGGTACTAACAAATAATACCATAGTTTTTTTCTCAATCAGAGGTGATTGAACCTGGTAGCTATGTTTTTTCATCTTCAGACATATTTCTTGAATGACTCAGTTGCCTTCTTCTCTAAACTTTGCAAAGAGAGGCAGTCTAAAGCCATGTCCATGATGTGTCGATATTGGGTAATGAATGCCTTTGCCAATTCTTACCATGAGCGGATAAGGTTCTATCTAATTAAACATATCATGTCACAGTTGAGCCACTAAAGCTGTCTTGGAACACAAGCATCAATAGCTTTTCATTGTTTGTATAAGCATCCATTTTTTGGTAGTACATAGTGATGTAAGTTATCAAACACTTTATACCATCATACTTTTCAAACTTCGAGACCTTGAATTTTGATGAGATTACAACATTTAGGACCAAGCAAAGGTTGATTGCATGCATGGAGCCATAAAAGTCTATCCTTTAACTGCTCATAATTTCTCCTCCTACAAGTTCATCTTTTGTTCAGCTTTTGAGCCCTTTAAAGCCATAACTACCTTTAGCTTCAATTTTTTTTTCTTTTTTAGATCATCCAGGTTAAGAACTTGTATTAATTTTACTCCATTTTTTGTAAAGGCATAATTAACATAACTTTGAGTTGATGCAAAAGGCATTCTAGGGTAGGTATATCTTGTCGGGAATGAAAATTAATGTGGAGAAATTTCTTGAGTGGACTGGACTTGAAAAGGACCATACCCAAAGGGTATAAAGGCTTAACAATAACCTGTGACGGAGGGTCTTTAGGGTTGGCTTCTTCTTTCACAACTTTCCTTTTATTCAACTTGTTTAGGGCTTTTAAAATCTTGCTTGACTCCCTTTTGAGTTTTTTCTTAATCTTTCTCTATTTTTTCAAGATGATTTGCATTTTTTTGCTTTATTCGTTTGGCTTAGGCTAGAGTGTTATATTGATATTGAATAGGTTGAATTGGATTCTTGGATGGTGGAGCTATCTTTGAACCTTGAATATCACAATTAACATATTCATATTATAAATTTTTTTTTCAAAACCTAACTTTTTTAAGGATCCTATATGCATGAATGAATGAATGCATTGAATGCTTGACACAACAAATATGATGCATAAACACATGAATGTATGTACAACAATGTATGAATAGATAAGTGAATGCATGTGCTAATGTTTATCATATTATAATGCATGGATGAAAGCATTGTTAATGATGGTATAGTAAAATATGACATGCAACAACTTAACAATAAATAAAAGATCAAATAAAATTTCGCATAAAATTGATACAAATGAAGTTTAAAAAGTTCACTCATATGTCTTAGATAAGGTTACATTCTAATAATGGGTAGACATGGCTCTAACCTAAGGTTGGTTTCTTATGTTTTACTACATGTGGTTTGGGTTAACTCTAAAGGTTCCCAAATTATTTCTCACATAATTGTCCATTATAGACTAGTAAGGTGCTCTAATCCTTGCCCATTATAGGTAGACCTAAAAATTTCAGACACGACATGGTGATACGACATGAAAATGACAAGAAAAAAACTATGTATGTGTTTTAAAAAAATATGTATCATGTTTATTCATGTTGACATGATACAATTCATGTCATATATGTGTTAACTCGTCCAAACACATGACACAACACGAATAACATATTTAATTTAATCTTGTCATACAAATACACGTTTAATATGTTTAACACATTTAACACATTTTTTATATTTATTTTAATTTAATATAAACATATAAGATTATTTTAATTTTTAATCTTTTAATTATGAGACTTAATTAGCTATTTAATATCATATGAAAATTATTTTAAATATTTAATTATGATACTCATTTAATAATTATTATAAAATTATTTTTATGTTAATAATATAAATACAATATGAATATTAATTTAGTCCTATATATTATTATTTTATTCTTTAATCTTTAATAGTTTATCATTTTTAATTTGATATTAAAAATTAATATAGTTATGTAATATAAATTAAAATTAAAATATATATATTAAATACATATTAATCGAGTATTAAATTTTTTGTTTTTTAATATGTAAGTATTTTTTTATATTATTAATATGCCAAATTTATTAAGTTCTAAATGATAGATAGTTTATAATTATTTATTATTTTAGTCATGTCTATTCGTATATATTTTTGTTTGTCATATCTATTCGTGTATATCCATACTATTTTTATTTATTCGTGTCGTGTTTAAATTATTCGTATTAATTGTGTCATGTCACATGTAACACGTATATTAAACGTGTCATGTTTGTGTTTAGGATTTATACATGTTTTATAATTCATGTCATGTTGATATTTTAATAATTCGTGTCATTACACATATCAAACATGACACAAGACATGACATAAAAACACGAATTGCCAGGTTTAATTATAGGTTACAAGAGAAAATGGTTCAATTTGAGTGAGAGTGTTTGTTAGCACGGGCAGAGATAAGAAATCTCAGGAGAGCATAGGTATTTTACTCTTTCCTAAGGGACGAAACTTAAGTATAGAGCTCATGTCATACAGATGTAAGTAAATGACAGAATATGGTATAATTAGAAACAGATAAACAGTCAAAGAAAAATTTTTAATTTTAACTTAGGCTTTGGATAACATGAGTTTACTGGCCTAACTCTTGGTATCCCCAGTGGAGTCACCAAATTGTCATAACATATAGATTCATAAACCTATAGATAGACCTAACTTTAAGGAGTCACTACTAATTTTTTTTTGTATAGGTGTGATTGGTCACCTAACTTAATTTGTCTCATTTTAAAGAAAAGTTTCAAACTTAACTAAGATATCTTTAAATGGTAGATTCATGGCTACGAAACCAAGACTAGGTTTAGGAGTGTGGTTACGTATAGGGAATCTTATAGCACCCATACAATGTCCATCCAAAAGATGGTACCAATTTGATTTTGTGTTATCTAAAAAGCTATAAAATCTTACCAAGTAATTAATTTTGAAATTATTCTTAAAATTAATCTAGTATGTTGAAGAGTATCTTCTCATTTCAGGAGTATTCAAGGAGATTATTTATCATACTTTAAAAAGGCTCCATTTCAGATTTATTTAATTTTTGAAAAAAACTTTTATTCATCATCAAAAGGAATTTAGAATTTGGTTATTGACATTTCCTATCTAAATTCTCCAATATGTTGGTAAAATTTAGAAAAGATGTAGTCACCTGGGAATTTACATAGAAATTACTATTTACAACGCTCTGAGTAATTCCATTATCAGATATTCAAATAAACAATTTTATAAAAAAAAAACTTTATTTTCAGAAATATCTTCCAATGTGTTGGTAGAATTTTATGAAAATTATTTCTTTTTTTTAAATTTAATTCTTTTTATAAAAAATTATAAGGTTCTTCATTATGTTGATAAAACCTTATTCTTCTAAAAAAATAAAACCACAAGCCATTTGATATGTTGGTATGGCTTTAATTTTTTGTTTCTTTTGAAATTTAATTATTGTTAAAAATTTATAGGGTTTTTCAATATGTTGATAAAACTTTATTTTGAAAATGAGATTGTAAGCTCTCCAATATGTTGGTAAAGCTTTACTTTTTTTCTTTTAATTTTCACACATTTTTATCTAACACAATAAATAAATAAAATAATAAATAAAATACAAAGTAAAAAAAACCCCAAAAAATTTAGCGTCGTTTTAGAATGTAGCTAAGCTTAGCTCCAAAGATGATTTCACAAGTGGCTCAACTCAGAAATGGCTTCGAGTCAACTTGAAATCGACTTAACGTAGTTCATTGTTCATAAGGCAAAATGACATCGTTTTGCTTAAGTATAAATAGCCCTAAAAAATCAAAATTATTCATTTCTTCTTCTTTTTCTCTTTCTTCAAATTTTCTCCAAACTCTTTCTCTCTCCCATGATTCCTATCTACTATTGTCAATCATGATTTTGTCATTAGCCACCATACTCCATTTCGTCTGGTGTCTGATAAAGCCTAAATTTTCACAATTGCTTCCTTTTAGTCTCCTTGCATCATATCTGAACTCGAATTTTTGAAAATTATCCATCGATGGCCTAGATCCGAAGCCAAAGTTGTAGTATTCCACTCACTTCTTTTCACTGTTTGATCAAGTTAATTTTTAGGCGTGTCAATCACCTTCCTTAACTCTACACTTCCATCATTCCAAATTTCCCAAAACTTAATTGCTTTCGTGAATTGCTTACACTACCACTACTGGAGGTGCTCCATTTTTTCCTTTTTTCCTTTTCTTTCTTTGATTCCATGTTTCTGATTTTGCTTTGTTCTTCCTTTGGATTTGCGTTAGTAGTGTATAGGTTTTTTATGGAGAAAGGATTTGGGTGTGGCTGTGTCTTGGCAATGGTTTAGAGATGATGAGATTGTTGTTTGTTTATGGTTTTGATAACTATCGGTTAGGAGAGATTTTGGCTATTTATTGTTGTTGGTGTCTGATTGCCTCTAATGATTTTTGATCTCTAAAAGCATATTGTCCGTTGTGGGTTGTCATCGACGCTAATACTGCCTAGATAAAATTTCTATAGACTTTTGTAACTTTGCATTTTTTGATATTTGACTACTGTTTCATTTGGGTTTGATGATATTTTTCTTGTTGTCTTGTGGTGTATTTTCCAGATATGGGTTGTATTGCTTGGCTTTGGGATTTTCTCAGTTGCAATTTTATTGATGAATTTGCCTTAGTATTTGTTGCATTTTTGTTCAATATTTTTCATGCGCTTGCAAATTGCCCATCGCTTTTAATTTTTATCTCTGATTGAAATCTTCAAAACCCCATACTGCATGTTTCTTTTTTCATTCCTAATGAATCAACTCCAAAACCAAAAAAAAAAAAATCTAAAAACTAACTCAAACTAAAAACCAATCACTCAAAATTTCGTCTATTTTTTATTGTTCCCATATTACTTGTTCCTGTTTTCATTCCTAATGAATCAACTCCAAAACCAAAAAAAAAAAAAATCCAAACACTAACTCAAACTGAAAACCAATCACTCAAAATTTTCTCTCTTTTTTATTGTTCCCTCTTGAGTTCTTTTTATTGATTTCTGTTCGCTCTTTTGTGTTTTTGGGTTTTTTTCACTTTGATTTCCTTCATTGTCCGTTGCTTGTAAACTATAAGTCTATTTAAAAGGAAAATTTAGCAGTCACATTTTGGTTAGGATTGAATTTTGTTTCAATCAAATCTAAAAATTATCCCAAAATTAATATATATCACTTTTGTGAGATTTATCACCGATATCATCAAAGGATAGCCTTACTCAGATTTCAAACTTCAAGTTATTTTTTTTTAAATAATCAGATAATATGAAAATATAACTGAAGATAAAAAATAGAAAGGAAAAGGATAAACAAGATGAGAAAATTAAAAATGAATATAATAAAATAAAATAGGGTAAACAAGATAAAAATATTTATAGATAAATACAATACCAATAAAAGTAAAATCCAAAATTTGTCATTTGGGCTCAAATTGAGTTCGAGCCCAACTTGTTTGGGCTCTAGAATAAATCAGGTGTCTACAATATTCTCAAAGAAAAATTGAAAAAGCTCATATTCTATAGAGGTTTTGAAACTTTAGAAATTTAAAATACTCCCTTTCAATAAAAGTTTTAAAACTTTGGAAAATTTAAAAGGCTCCCATTTAATAGAAGCATTGAAACTTTAAAAATTCATAACTAATAAGCTCCTTCTCAACAGAGGTGTTGAAACTTTAAAAATTTACAACCAAAAAACTTATTCTCAACGGAGGCGTTGAAACCTTAAAAACTTGCAACCAAAAAGCTCTTCCTTAACAGAGGCATTTAAACTTTAAAAATGGACAACCAAAAAACTTCTCTTGAGCAAGGCATTAAAACTTTAAAAATCAAATCTAACAAAGAGGTACTCAGAGGTTTTTAGGATCATGGCTTAAGGTTTTATAGATCATTCTCATTTTCTAAAATGCTCCTCCTTAATAGAAGCATTGAAACTTTTAAAAATTAAAATCAAATATTCTTAATTAAAATGATTTCTTTCATCTAAACAAATTGTAACCTTATCATTAAAAATCACCTTCAAATTTCTCTTTCTTTGTACTTCTCAAAATTATTTCAATCTCAAAATCTAATTTCTCATTCTTACTTTCCAAGTATATACATTGAATAAATGCAATGCAATGAAAAGATTTTAAAAAAATCTTAACTTCGAATTCAATCTCAAAATTCAAAGTTTAATTATTTTCCCCTTTTTTCAAGCATGCACAATAAATGCAATGTGCTCAATATGATGCATATAAAATGTATGAATGCAATGTATGCAATGCAATTCATTTATCTCTTTAATTGTGGCAAATCAAAAAGTTTTCAAAGCTCTTTCCTTATCTTTTCACCTTCTTTAACTTTTCAACATGGGCTACCAAACACTATCAAATAGTCTTGCGAATTTTGTCATTCAAATCCAAAAATTTCTTTTTACAACTAAATCCCAAGGATTTCATTTTGAATTGCTTGGAATTGACCTTTTATAGACCTTTTCATCATTTTTTATGACCTTTACTATTCTCAATCTTCTTTTTTAAGCAATGTGGAGATCTTTTATGAATTTTTTTCATTTATTCATCATTATTACAATATCACAATAAACATAATGCAATCATGCATTTATTCTATAAAAATGGAAAGAAATAGGCAAAGGGAAATATCAAAAGGTATTTATTGAAAGAAATAAATTTGGTAAACAAAAGGACAATGATCAATCTCAATGTTTGAATGGGTGTCAATTATCTAAGTAATGAATATTCCAACAATCTTGAACAATCTAATCTAAATTTTTTTTTTCAAAACCTATTCTAACGATGATCTTGACCATGTTGAGTTTTATTAGACTAACATTGCCCCCATATAATGAGATCTTTAAATACTATTGTTCCATCTTTACATCCAAGCTACCTTTTTAAAATTTTAATTTAGATGCCTTTTTTGACTCAAACAATCCTTTCAGATTTTCGCCTTAAGTCCTCTTTTTTTTATTTTTTTTCATTTTATTATTTTTCAAGCAAAATATTTCTTCATACCATTTGAGTTGATTCTGTTTGGTAATTCACCACCACCCATTTTTGCTAAAATCAGTGCACCACCAGAAAAAAGCTTTTTTTGACCACATATGGACCTTTTCAATTTGACATCCATTTCTCTCGATTGGTATATTGGTTTGGAAGAATCTTTTTCAAAACTAATTTTTTTCTTGAGATCATCAAGGGTGAACTTTCTTATCATGTGCTTATCTCATTCCCTTATGGTATAACTGACCATGGCATAATGTTATCATTCTTTTTTCTTCGATAAGGTTCAGTTGTTCATAATGATTTTTAACCCATTCTACTTCTTCTAAATTAGCTTCCATTAGAACTCTCAATGAATAAATTTTTACTTCAATTAGCAACACAGCTTTCATACCATAAACTAGTGAGAATGGAGTGGCTCTAAGGGATGTCCGTACTAACATCATGTAAGCATGTAAGGTAAGAGGTAACTATCATGCTAATCCTTGTAAGTATTAGTCATTTTTTCCAAAATCTTTTTTATGTTCTTGTTATCAACCTCTACTGCTCTATTTATCTTTAATTGATAGGATGCAAAATTATGATGCCTAACATTAAACTATGCACAAACTTTATTTATCATATTGCTATTCAAGTTCTTAACATTATTAAAGATGATCATTTTTAAGAGTCTATATCAACATATTATCTTTTTCTTCAAGAATTTACACACCATTGCCCTTATGACACTAATATATGAGGTTACTTCCACCTATTCATAAAATAATCTATCATCACAAAGATAAATTAATGCCTATTTAAAGCCTTTAGGGTAATAGGTCCAATCACATCCATGTCTCATGTTGAGAATGGCTATACAGGGGCCAAAACATGCAAATTAGTTATAGAGGCATTAATCTTACCTGCATAAATATGATATTTGTGGCATTTCCTCATATAGTTGGTAAAATCATTTTCCATTGATAGTTAGTAATATCATGCCCTCATTATTTGTTTAGCAGTCATATTACCATTTGCATAGGCTCTACAAATTCCATTAAGCACTTTTTCAAGTATCCTTTTTTATTTCAATAGCTTTTATACATCTTAGAAGCATTTTATCTCGATTTTTCTTGTATAGTATTTCTCCATCAAGAAAAAATCTTATAGCCATCTTTCAAATGATTCTTTTGACATATTTTATTGCATGTTCAAAATACTACTGACACTTGAGGTACTGCACAATATCATGGTACCAAGGTTGCCCATTAATTTTTTCTTCAATGTTTGAATAGTGTGCTAGTATATATTTTGCTTTCAACTTGATAGGTTGGATTTTACAATTCTCATTCACTTTTATCATGGCAACCATAGTGGCCAATGCATTAGCAATCTAATTTTCTTTTCTAGATAAATGTTAATTTAAATTGCTTAATCAATTCAAAAAAGTATTCTAGTATCAAATTAGCTTGGCATCTCTTCTCTCCCATTCCCTACGCAAATGATAAATTCTCAAAGCTGAATATCATACACGTCTAATGTCTCAATTTTTATTTCAATTTCATCTTACAAACCCATAACACATATTTCATGTTCAGTTACATTATTAGTGTAACTAAAATTCAATCTAGCTATGATTGGGTAATAATTGTCATCTGCAGATACCAAGATTACCCTAATTCCACATTTAAAAGCATTTAAATTCCTATCAAAAAATATTTCCATGATTTCTTATAGACAACCTCTTTTTCAATAGTCATTAAGTCTTCATCAAGAAATTCAAACTTCATTGGCTCATAATCATCAGCGGCTTGATTTATCAAAAATTTTACTATTGCACTTTCTTTAATCACTTTTTGAGTCACATAGACAATATCATACTCTAAAAGCATGACTTGCCATATAACGATATTCCTAAATAATGAAGGTTTCTGAAAAATATAATTGAGAGGATCCAATTTTACAACAAGCCAAGTTATAAGGTACAACATTTACTGCCTAAGTCTTTTAAGTTATCTAAGTTAGTACTCAACACATTTTCGCTATAGATGTATATCTTGCCTCATAGTTAGTAAATTTCTTACTCAAATGGTAGATGGCTTATTATTTTTTTTCTTGCTTCATCATGCTGCCCCAGTATAGTTCCCAAGAAATTTTCATTCATCGTTAGATACAATATCATGTGTTTCCCATAGACTGGTAGTACCAGCATTGGTGGACTTGATAAATAGATTGGCAATACCAACACCAGTGTATTTGCTAAGTATTCTTTTATTCTTTTAAAAGCCATTTAACATTCATTATTCCATTCACTTGGGTTATTTTTGCAAAGTAATTTGAAAATAAGATCATATTTCAAGGTAAGTAGAGAAATGAAATGAGTAATGTAATTTAATCTTCTTAAAAATCTCACTTCTTTTTATGTTAGTAAAGAAGATAGATTCTGATTAATACGCACCTTATTTGGATCCACCTCTATTCTTTTTTCACTTACTATGAACCCAAACAATTTTTTAGACGTTGCACCAAAAGTGCATTTATCTGGATAGAGCTTATGCTGAAATTTTCTTAGTTTTTTGAACAATTTTATAAGCTTAGTGACATGATCCTTTCCTTTACGAGATTTAGCTATTATATCATCAACATATACCTTAATTTCTTTATGCATCATTTATAGGAGAAAGTTACCATCACCCTTTGATATGTAGCTCCAACATTCTTTAGTCCAAAGGGCATGACTTTGTAGCAGGAAGTTTCTTACATTATTACAAATGTCATTTTTTCCATGTCTTAATAATCTATGTTATTTTGGTTGTAGCTTGAAAACCATCCATGAATGAAAACATAGAATGCTTGGTAGTGTTATCCATAATTATGTCAATATGAGACAATGAAAAGTTATCTTTGGGGCTGGCTTTATTCAAATCTTGATAATTTACACATATTCTGACCTTGCCATCCTTTTTAGGGATTGGACTATGTTAGCCACCCATTCAGGATACTTGGTTACTTCTAGAAAACCAATATATAGGTTTTTGACCTCTTCTTTGATTTTTAACAAGATTTTGAGCTTCATGCATCTTAGCTTTTATTGCAATGGCTTGCATTCAGGCTTTAACAATAGCTTATGCTCTATAATATCAATATTAAAGCCTTAGCATATTTTTATAGGATCATGCAAATATATCCATATACTCATGAAGCAGTTCTATTAACCCTTTATTATCATTTGGTGACATTGTTATGCCAATTTTAACATGTTTTTATTTTCTCCTTCCCGTAAATTAACCATTTTTAAAGCTTCTTAGTGTGGTTCAATTGGTTTCTTCTATAGTTCAATTAATCTCATTAACTCAAGAGGCAAAGTATAGTTATTTGAAGCTTTTTCATTATCAAATTCATTAATATGAATAGAATTTTCAAAATTGCATCTTGGATTATTATCATGATTACCTCACATTCATTATTTAAAAACCTAAAAATGGATGCAATAGAAAGGGTGTAAACAAATGTATATGTAAAAGAATAAAAAAACAAAGATTGAAAGAGGAAATATAATGATAAAGCATTATGCAAATCGTTTTATTAGAATACTAATGGATAAATTAGCCCATACATAAAAGATACGCCTAATGCTTGGGCTAAAGTAGTTAGGGTTTGACTCACTATATTACTTTTTAATAGGTTCAAGGATAGCAGGTAACTTTATCATTTTTCAAAATTTTAACTCAATGTCTAGCAAAGTCAAATACACAAATGGCTTCTCTTTTTATCTTTTAGTTGCTTTATCATTCACCATCATAATATGGAGCGTAAGAAATCTTTCTTAGATTTCATGTCATATCCCCATTAGTAGCTTAAGATACGATAGGGAATAACCAAAATTTCATTTTTAGGTTCATATCCCTTATGATTAACCATTTTTCTTTTTTTTTTCTTGGTATTCAATATCTTCACCTTATTTACCCTTGTCAGCTTATACCCCAAGCCACTTCTATTCTTATTATCTAATATCCTTGAAGGTCTTTTTGTTTCTTGCAAACTCCCTTTAGTCCTATCCCAAGGTGCCAACCTTTTTTAATAACTTGCTTAATGTCATGCCAATATTTGCAAACAAATGAGGAGCATAAATTTAGATATTTCCCTCACATTTATTTCATTGATCAATTCAAAAGATTTGTAAGAGCATTTCAATACTTCATTTATTACTTCAAAATTTGGAGTGGATAATGGATATTTCACCAATAAATCTTCTTCTTTAAAAAACAAATAAGATAGCAATCAACAATAAATTTAACTTTTTGATGCAAAGAAAAAAGGACAATACTTGTCATGTGAATCCACGATTTTTCTAATATATAGCTATATGTCAGAGAGATATCCATAACTTGAAATTCAACATTGAAGGTGCATGGACCAATGGACAATGGTATTTCAATATCTCTCAACACTTTCTTTCGAGAACCATTGAAAGCCATTACTATCATATGGCTACTTCTCATATAGGTTGAATCAATAGGTAGCTTAACGAAAGTACCATTTGGTATAACATTGATTGAAGAACCATTACTAATAAAGATATTGGCAATGTTATGACTTTTGCACCTAATAGTAATGTGAATGGCTTTTATGCTTTCTCATCTTTTAAGAGGTATCTCATCATTGTTGAAGGCTATGTAATTTATGCCAGTAAATTTTTAGCAATATTACTAACCTTTTTGATAAATATGTTGTGAGACACATATGCTTAATTCAAAACTTTTAACAAAGCATTCATGTGCAACTTTGAAGAAAGAAATAGTGAAAGCAATGAAATCCTTATAAGCCTCTTGTTCAACTGTATTCACTATCTTTGATTAACTTTAAGAATTCACATGCTTTTTTTTAGTGATTGATTTTTGGTACCCTACATCAAGATATTCCATAAGATTATTTTTATCATCTTTTTCTCCTTCTTTACCTTTTCTTTTCATGCCTTTACCATTATCTTAGGTAAGTAGCATCGCCCATTCCTAATCATGCCCTTTATTGTAGTTACATTTATAGTGTCTATATTGGTAGGGGTTTGACCATTCTTCAATCATTGAGTTACCATATCACAATTGAATTTTCATGGTATTGCCTTATTATTTTGATATGGAAAAGGACTTGAGATTTTAATTGTCACAACTCGCTTTAAAGTGAGCATTTCTTGGCTTTGAGTTGGCTTATAGAAAATTGTGAAAAGTTTGACTAAGACTTCATGAGATTTATCCATCAATACAGTTACCACAGTTTTTTTGAGCCCCCTCATAAAATTTGATTTTGAAAGCATCCATCATCTTTTGTAATTTCTGGCAAAAAGCATCATAGTTCTATATAGAGTGTTCTATGGCCTCCATGTAATATTGCAAGATTATCATCAATCAAGCTTTTCACAACAAACTTTGTGACTTAAAGGTATTAGACGAATCATGTTAGCCTTCATTAAAGTGTCAAAAACTTCATACAATGGAGTCATGACATCATTAACACTTATTTTAATGTAACAGTCTTTATCATCATGTATAGCATTAGTTATTCCCTTAGTAAGATTTGGCATTGGATTTCCATTGATCTTTAGATATCCCGAAGTATTAAAATTCAATAAACCAACCTTTCTCAGATTTCACACTTGTATTTCAAAGCAAGGTAGTTTTCAATTAAGTGGCCTATATTCCCATAATGGTAGTCACATTTAACATTAGCATCATACCATTTTGGGTGAGATGGCTTCAAAGGTTTTAAATGGACATGTGCTATGAGGTGAACCTTTACCAATTGAGGGAACAACTTAATGTAGTTATTAAGTATTTACTGACCCTTTAAAATATTTAGTTTACTAATTTGGTTAGGTTATGAGAATGGTTGCAGGACCATGCATAAGGGTCATCATTTTACGTTTAAATTAGGTTGATAAGCAAGTGGTGTGGGTTGATAAGACATTGCGTGTGGAATGGTAATGGTCGTGGTACATTAGGTATTGAAGATATCTTTTGAATTTTTACCTTTCATAAAATATAGCCTGAGCATCAACTTTTTTATTTTTGGATATAGTTCATTTTTTTGCATAAAATGTATTGCTACCATCAAGTTTCACATTCTTAATTGCATTCTTAATGATTTTCCTAGAAATTACCATATCAATAAAGTTTTTGGTAGCATTACCTATCATTCCCTCATAGTAGAGAGCCTTGAGAGTATTGACAAATAGGACTGTGGTCTATTTTTCAATGTGTGAGGGTTAAGCCTGAGTAGTTACATCTTTCCATCTTTAGACATACTCTTTGAAGCTTTATTAGCCTTTTTTCCCATGTTTTGTGAAAAATATCTAGTGCCAAATCTATGATATACTTGTATTGCACAATAAAGGCCCTGGCTAATTCCATCCAACCACAAATGTGAAACCTATCCAGTTGTACATACCATCTAGTAGTAAAACCAATGAGATTATCTTGAAAGACATGAATGAATAACTTGTCATCATGTATACATGTAGCCATTTTATGGCAATACATTATGACATGTGTTATAGGGCACTTAGTTTCATCATATTTATTTAACTTAAACACCTTAAATTTTGGTTGAATTGCCAAATCAAGAACTAAGCATAGTCTCGCAACATCCATTGATCATAGAAATTTATCCTTTCAATAACTTTGAACCTTTCTTTTATAAAGTCTATCTTTTTTAGAGTCTAAAGTCTTTTTTGGTATCTGTTGTGTCTATTTTCAACTCTCCCATTCTTTTGGATCATCCAATTGGAAACTTGAGTTGGATTAGATGTTTTAACATTAGGAGTAAGAGTAATATGTCCTTAAAACTACTTAGTATGACAGTGGTGGCATGTCAGTATGCATATAGGGGTAGCCTTTAGTAAATGGCATTTAATGTTGGGCCTTTTGATGCCTATGCTGGGTATGGGCAAAAACTAGAGGGATACAATAAATCACTTTCATTTTAGACAACCAACTCTTTAACCATTTTCTTCCTCTTGTTTAGATTTTTTATCAATTTGACTATATTTTCTAGTTGTTCCTTCAACTCTTCTCGTGCTTTTTTTAATTTTTAGAAGTGGAGAGCATTCTTTTCTTACATGATCCTAGCTTAAAATCGAGTGTTGTAATGCCTTAGATTGTTCGAAGATTGAGCTACCTTGAATCTTAATTTACCATAATTTTAAAATTAAAATGACATATTATCATGCATATTTAAAAGATATTTACGAAATCATCCTATTTTTAGATTGGTTATGTATAAGAATGAATCAATGAATGCAATAAAAAGTATTTACCACATAACAACTGTTAACAAAAAAAATCTTTATTGAATTAAAAGTTATTTTTAGCCAATTACATCCATGAAATGTCTAAAGTTTATTATGGAAAGAAATCCCTAATTTATCGATATTGGATATACTTCATTAAGAAAATCTAGTAGTCTTTGACCATATGCTCTAACTGGTGGCCCCCTTGTCTTTCACGTTTCTAATTTTTCTACTATATCCTTAACTTTGTAAGTAGCCACAGTGATTTAGTCAAGTAGGCACTTTTTGCTTGCTCACATTCCTTATTCAAAGTCCTCATTTGTGTTTTAATTTCAACAACAATCCCATTAACATTTGGATGTGCTTTTATGCCTCAAAAAGTTCTTTTTCAATTTCTTGCTCTTTTGCTTGTACGTATCCATTTTCTTTTAGGAGTTGTGCCAGCTCATAAGTGGTGGATGATTGTGTTATGTTAAGGTCAGCAAACAAACTCTTCCATTCATCTCTTTCTTATTTAAGTGCTTGAACTTTTTTTATCCATCATACCCTTTAATTCCCTTTTAAGCTTTTTGTTTTCAAGATCCAATTCATCAATTTTAGCTTAGAGCTATCTTTTAGCAGTTTTAACTACCACTAGTGGGTTATCAAGTGCTAATTTGATTAGGCCATTTAAGATTGTTTCTTTATGAAATACAATGTCTTTGCCTTGCCTAATAAGCCATACAAGGTTTTCAAGGATAACCTTATTGACTGTCTCATTTTGCCTTCTTTTTTAGGCACCTTTCATGCTTACATGGCCTTAACTCTTCATGAAGGCATCAATTTTAGCATATGAGAACTCCATCTTATTAAGTCCAAAAGTGGCTAGGATAAACTATTGATACCCATACCTTTTTTATACCATGATAGAAGAATAACTTGTTGTTCCCCAAAGGCCAAAAAGATGAATTTAAAGCTTATCTTCACAACCATATAGCACTAGTCCATAGGGCACCCAAAGTACTCTCCATAACACATCTTGGCTAGTGAGCTTGTGCAAAAATGAGATCCATGCTTCCTTGGATTTTTGTGCAAACCATTCATTCTTATAAAATTCATTGATGAAAGTGCTTGAAGTAAAAATATGGCTCATGAAATTTACTTTCATTACTCTTAATATGACTTTTCATCCAAAAGGTCCCTTCTCTATTTCATCGTAAATGATTCAAATATCTGATAGTTTCAACCAAGATTGTAGGGATATGATTGATTTGATAACTAAGCTTCTTAAAGAAATCCACCATTATGACGTCAATATACCCTAGGGCCTTTAGAAATATCATCATCCCATAAAGAACCAATGCCATCAAATCCATTCCTATTTCAGTGCCTAAATGCTTATATATGAGGTCATGAACAATGGACCAAGAAATGCCAGTACTTTCACCCTTTCCTTTTACTTAGGTATCAGTAGCTTGAAGATCTATGGCCATCAACTAAGTAAGCTTTTTTTGATAACTTGTCTTCTTGTTCTTTAAATATACTTTGTTAGGATTAAAAATGTCTAAACAAAACAAGGTTGACTATTCTTTGGCACCATATCAACTTCAGTGAACATAAAGTGTGGATATGAAAAATCTTAAAACTGAACCATAACTCGAATAAGGCTATCATTAACAGTGACTAAGAAAAGTAGTGCAAGATCTTCAAACTTCTTTTGGAAGGCTTCCTTAATAATGACATCCTATTAGTTTCATATGTTAACTAAATCACTAAGATCATTTCTTTTAAGATAAAGATAAATTCTAGCTAGAAGAGCAGACATGTAATCGGTTGGCAAACAATCACTTCCCTTAAGTTAAGCTTCTTTAGACTTCATTTTCATGCCAATAGAGGACTTTGTTAGGTTTTCTATTAATGTAATCAAGATTCTTTTTGTTAAAATTATTTTATGGAAGCACTCCTTATTATAAATCTAATGATGTAAATGCATGCATATACAATAAAAGAAAACATTAGTAAATACAATATATACAAGGAGCAAAATATAATTTTACAAGTAAAATAGTAAAAAAAAAAAGTCATTTCACGGATCCTATTTTAAGATTTTTTATACAAAGCGGAGGGCAACGCTTTAATTTAAGTTTGGATCCTTAGGGTTTGTTTACATGCTAGATTTAAAAGTTTGACAATCTAAACAAAAAGGTCCTTTCATGGATCTTATTTTAAGATTTTTTATACAAAGCGGAAGGCAGGGCTTTAATTTAGGTTTGGATTCTTAAGGTTTATTTACATGCTAGATTTAAAGGTTTGACAATCTAAAAGCTCTCAAATTGTTCCTTACATCATCATCCATTATAGACTAGTAAGGCACCCCAATCCTCACCCCCCATTACAAGCTCAAATGAAAAGGGTTTAATTTGAGTAAGAGTTTTCACTAGCTGACATAAAGGTTATTACCTCATGAGAATTTAGGTAGTTGCTCCTTTCTAAGAAATGATAAAACTTGGGTTTAAAACTTATACATGAATGCTTGTATAATGTGTGTGAAGGAACATACCAACCCACATAATCAAATAAATTGATACACATGAAAAATCAAAATCTACAAAATATACAAATAAATTAGTATGCATAAAAAATCATAAGCTACAAAACAAACAAATAGGTTATTGCACATGAAAAATCATAAATAATTACATAGTAAAACCATCAAAGCAAGGCTTAAGGTAACACACAACTAACCAATGGCTTGACTCTCTACATTCCCAAGTGGAGTTGCTAAACTATCATAACATTTAGGTTCAAGAACCTGCCCATCAGACACAAAAATATAGTCACCATCAATCTTTTTTACCTAGGTATTGGTCACCTAAATGAATCTATCCTTTTTAAAGTTATCCTAAGCTCAAACTAAGAGTTTGTAAAAAGAATAGGTTCTGGTCTACATCAATAGAACTAAATTCAGGAGTCGATTATGTATAGGAAAAGTTTCGAAACCCTTACAAAGTCTAGAATTGGTACTAAATTAATCACACATTATCTTGTTCAAGCCTTAATCAAATATGGTTTTAATTAGTTTCGATATTTAAATATTGAAAAAGGTCTTTAAGCTTTCACTAAAAAGAATTTTACCTCACCTTAAGAGTATTTAAAATAAACTCGTTATTCACTTGAAGAGACTTTGTCTTCGGATTCATTAAGTATCTTATGAAAAATCAAATCTCAATTTCTTTTACTTATTTACGAAATAATGTCATACAAAATACTAAAATATCATGGAAAAATAATAAATATCATACAATAATATCATAATTAAAACAAGCAAAAATAAAATAAAATGATGCAAATAATTCATGCAAAAACATCACAATAAAATCATGCCAAAAATCATCCAAAGATATCATGCAAAAACATCATAATCATGCAAGAATAAATAAAATTCATATCATACAAATATATCATAATAAATCATACAATTAAATAAGATCCATGCAAAAAATTTCATGCAAATATATAAATAACAATTACAAAAATTCATGTTAGTTTTTTCTTTTTCTTTTGTCTCATTATTTTCAATTCAATCACAATTAATAAAATAAAAATAGAAAATAAAATAAAAAGATAAAACACAAAAAATTAAAAATCAAATCAAATCAATCAAATTAAAATAAAAAAATGAAAAAAAAAAACATGTAATCAAGTCGACTCAAGTTAAAGATAAATTTATTATTTTTTAAAATTTATTAAAATATTTATATGGATCACTTTTAAAATATTCTAAACTCATTGATACTATCAATCGTCATAGAAATTTAAAGAAATTTGTCATATTAGAACCATTTGTATGTCTATATTTGTCTAGTAGCAAAAAAAAATGATTTCATTGACTTTTTCAAAAAAATTTAATGACATGAAATTTCATATGTTACAGTCTCATATTTTTATTAAAATTTTAACAATGATTAATGAAATGGATAGATTTGAAATATTTTAAAAAGATAATAAATTTAAATTTTGAATTAGATCATGGGTGAAAATAATATATTACAAAGAAATCATGAATGATTGGGAATGATTGGGACATTTAACACAAAATTAATGAGTTAAAAATACTGCCTATTAAAAACCTATATTTAGTGATCTTTCTTTTATTAAAAAATGGTCAAATTATGTCATTAACATATGTACTCATAAAATTTGAGATTTAATCTCTTTAATATAATTTATAAAAATTCAGTTCTTGTGTAATATTAATTTGATAATGTTAATCTAGCAATTAATTCTATTAATTTTTTTTGTTAAGTATGTTGATGTGATCGTTGATTAACTGACATGATTGTTGACTTTTACTTGCATGACATTTTTGTTGTTTTTAAAAATGATGTGGATTTAACAACATGCTATATGGTATAGAATAAATCATGTAAATATATCATAATAAACTTACAAATAAATAAGATTCATGCAAAAATATCGCAAATATATAAATAACAATAATAAAAATTCATGTCAAAGTTTTTCTTTTTCTTTTTTTTTTTTTTTCATTATTTTCAATTCAATCACAATTAATAAAATAAAAGTAGAAAATAAAATAAAAAGATAAAAAAATTAAAAATTAAATCAAATCAAATTAAAATTAAAAAAAAAAACTTGTGATCGGGTCAACTCAAGTTAAAGGTAAATTTATTATTTTTAAAATTTGTAAAAATATTTATGTTGATCACTTTTAAAATTATGATAGTGTAAATGTATCTTAAGAATCCATTTTTCAATTATTGCTTAGTGCATGCTGAAAAAGATAATCTTAAGAATCCACTTTTCAATTATTGCTTGGTACATACTGAAAAAGATAATGTAAGACAATGTAATATATTTATTCATATTTTATTTTCAATTATAATCTTTAAAAATAATTTTTACGTCCACAACTTTTTAAAAATATTCTAAACTCATTGATATTGTTGATCTTCATGGAAATTTAAAGAAAATTGTCATATTAGAACCATTTGTATGTCTATATTTGACTTGTAGCAAAAAGAATAATTTCATTGACTTTTTGAGTTAAATTTAATGACATGAAATTTCATGTGATATAAACGTCTCATATTTTTATGAAAATTTTAACAATGATTAATAAAATGGATAGATTTGAAATATTTTTATAAGATAATAAATTTAAATTTTGAATTAGATCATGGGTGAAAATAATATATTACAAAGAAATCACGAATGATTGAGATGCTCAACGTAAAATTAACGAGTTAAAAATATTGCCTATTAAAAACCTATGTTTAGTGGTCTTTTTTTATAAACAAAAAAAAAATTAAATTATGTCATTAATATACGTACTCATAAAAATTGAGATTTAATCTCTTTAATATAATTTATAAAAATTTGGTTCTCATATAATATTAATTTGATAATGTTAATCTAGTAATTAACCCTATTAATTTTTTTTGTTAAGTATGTTGATATGATTGTTGATTAACTGACATGATTGTTGACTTTTACTTACATGACATTTTTGTTGTTTCTAAAAATGATATGGATTTAACAACATGCCATGTGGTATACAAATAAATCATGTAAATATATCATAATAAACATACAAATAAATTAGATTCATGGAAAAATATCACAAATATATAAATAAGAATAATAAAAATTCATGTCAAAGTTTTTTCTTTTTCCTTTTTTTTTCATTATTTTCAATTCAATCACAATTAATAAAATAAAATATAGAAAATAAAATAAAAAGATAAAAAAATTAAAATTAAATCAAATCAAATCAAATCAAATTAAAATAAAATAAACATGTGATCGGGTCGACTCAAGTTAAAAGTAAATTTATTATTTTTTAAAATTTGTAAAAATATTTATGTTGATCACTTTTAAAATTATGATAGTGTAAATGTATCTTAAGAATCCATTTTTCAATTATTGCTTGGTGCATGCTAAAAACAGATAATCTTGAGAATCCACTTTTCAATTATTGCTTGGTGCATGTTGAAAAAAAAAATTAAAATCAAATCAAATCAAATTAAAATAAAAAAAATTGTGATCGAGTCGACTCAAGTTAAAGATAAAATTATTCTTTTTTAAAATTTGTGAAAACATTTATGTTGATCACTTTTTAAATTATGATAATGTAAATGTATCTTAAGAATTTGTTTTTCAATTATTGCTTGGTGCATACTGAAAAAGATAATCATAAGAATCCACTTTTCAATTATTGCTTGGTGCATGCTGAAAAAGATAATGAAAGACAATGTAATCTATCTATTCATATTTTTATTTTTAATTATAATCTTTAAAATTAAATTTTTACATCCACAACTTTTTAAAAATATTCTAAACTCATTGATATTGTCATCATAAAAAAAAGGTAAGGAATTTTATGATCCTCCCTTAAGAGAGAGATAACAAAAGGCTAGAAGCCTTAATAGAGAAAGAAGCTATACTGCACTGAATATCTCTCGTAAGAGGATTTTGATGCAAATCAAAAGAAATCCTAACTTTAGATGGCCTAAGGCACTAAGATAGAACACAAGGCGAGACCCGATAAAAAAAATATGCCTTTCACAGGGACATCGACCGTAATACCGAAGATTGTATCAACCTAAAAAATGAAATTGAAGCTTTGATAAGGTGAGGTTAGTTGAAGAGATTCATGGGATAAAGAAGACAAGACTAGCTTAAAAGGGACTATAGATATGAGCACAGAGCACCCATTCAGGACAAAGAAGAAAGAACAAATCAGAGAAGAATGGATGCCCGAGAAGAATAGTTGAATTAAGAAAAAGGCTGAGCTGACAATAACAGGCCAATTGTTAGGGTGATTAACTTGATCATAGGGGGTAGCTCTACCTTGACAAAGAGAAAGTTTAAATCGGGCATGGTAATGGTAGTAAGTACCTCAGTTAAGAAAGAAAAACACTAAAGAGATGAGCCGATCTTATTTAGCCCAAAAATATCTGAAGAGAACCAATACCCATACGATGATGCCATAGTGATCATAGCCTTGGTGTACAACTACGTGGTCAAAATAATCATATTTAATAATGAGAGTTCGACCGACATTATATACTACGACTGTTTTAAGAAAATAGGGATTAATAATGATCAGTTGAAATTGATCACTACCATATTAGTAGGGTTTGGAAATGAACAGGTACTTGTAAAAAAAACTATTAAACTCTCGATCTCTTTAGGGACCAAACCAAAGACAATCACCTCGATCGTGGAGTTCATGGTAATGGAGATCTCATTTGCCTATAACATAATATTAGGCCAACCTAGCCAATCTATTATACGGCTTGTAGGCTTAGCTCTACATTTGAAGGTGAAATTCCTAACATTTCAGAGGTTGGAGAAGTTTGGAGAAACCAATCCATGACATGGCAATGTTATGTCACAATAATGAAGGATAAGACTGGAAAGTAAGTAGGCAGCTCGGTCAATACCAAGATGGAAAGTAAAAAAGAATCAATACAGAGAACTAACAAAAAATAGGAATTTTTTGACAAGAGTACAAAATGTAAGACTGATATGAAATAAATGCACTCTTAAGTCGTTTTGAGCTACTGAGCCCTACAAAAGTTTAATTTTGTTCTATTTCTTGAATTTTTTGAGGCAATACTAGAAGTGATTAAGCTCTTAAGCCGATGTAAAAAATTGATGTTACTTGGATCGTGCTAACACACACCGGCCAAAACACAACATTAAATGAAGAATATACTTCACCTCTATTAATGCATTCAACAAGTTGTTTAATATATTAATCATCACGTCGAGATCGATTTTCACAGGAAATGATCTTTACCTAATATAACAAAAAGAGATAATCGATCAAATACTAGACTCAAACGCAAATCAACTCGAGCCAATCAAGGACCTAATGATACCTATTTTAGCTACAATCAGATCGAAATATTGAAAGAGGACAAGGATAAAATAGCCTTTATTACTGAGAAAGGCCTTTACTACTACAAGGTCATGCCTTTCGGATTAAAGAATGCAAGGGTGACCTACCAAAGATTGGTAAACAAGGTTTTTAAAGATCATATCAATCATAATATGAAGGTATATATAGATGACATGATAATTAAGAGCAAGAGTTTGATTGAACATCTAGAAGATTTT
The DNA here is from genome assembly GCF_047325235.1 of Durio zibethinus. NCBI lineage: Eukaryota > Viridiplantae > Streptophyta > Magnoliopsida > Malvales > Malvaceae > Durio > Durio zibethinus. The sequence continues at coordinate 18,076,396 of NC_143175.1, forward strand.
AGAGAAACTTTCAACACTTTGAAAAAGTATAATATGAGACTTAATCCAAGCAAATATATTTTTGGGGTTACATTGGGCAAGTTCCTCAATTATATGATCAACCAAAAGGGGATAAAAGTGAACTCCGAAAAGGTTTAGAGGATCCTAGAAATGAAGGCACCAACCTTAATAAAGGAGGTGCAGAGGTTAATAGGTAGAATAGCCGCACTCAATTGATTCATTTTAGATCAACAGAATGATATCTACCATTTTTCAAAATTTTCAAGAATGTCTTTAACTTTAGGTGGACTCACCAATGCTAAAAAGCTTTTGATGAACTCAAAGAGTTTTTATCCTCCTCACCTATACTGTCTAAATTGAGGACAGAAAAAATATTGTAGTTATACTTGGCCAACATAGATCAAGCTGTTAGCTCGATCTTAGTCTAAGAAAAAGAAAAAAAATAATGATCAATCTATTTTGTAAGCAAAGTATTGACAGGGCCTAAAGTTAACTATAGTAATATAGAAAAACTAGCTTATGCCATTGTTACCTCGACCAGAAAACTCAAGTCATACTTTCAAACCCACATAATCTATGTCCTGACCAATCAGCCATTGAGGTAGGTCTTACAAAAGCCTAAAATGTCAAAAAAGTTAATCAAATGGGCAATAGGGCTCAATGAATCTGATTTGCACTTTTTACCTAGATTGGTATTAAAATCACAAGTGCTGGTAAACTTCATAGTAAAACACACCTCAGTACAATTGAAAGGATAATAAAAAAAAAAACCTCAAATAAAGATTATTGAAAGCTCTATATTAATGGATCTGCTACAAGCTAAGATGAAAGAGTCGACCTTATTCTGATCAATCCAAAAGGGCTACGGTACCCATACATCTTGATATTCAAGTTTAATGCATTTAATAATGAAACGAAATATGAAACATTGATAGTCGACCTAAGGTTGATGACTGAGCTGAATATTCAACACATAACTGTTTATAGCGACTCCCAACTGGTAGTTAGTCAAATAAATAGAGAGTTTGGAGCTCAGAAAAATGGAATTCAAAAGTATCTCAATAAAGCATTAGCTTTGGTAGTTGGCTTCAAGAAAGTCAATGTGAAAAAGATACTGAGGTCAAAAAATTCAATAGTGGACTCCTTATCTAAGTTAGTTTCAAGAGCAGTAATAAAAAGCCTAGACCAAGTCTTAGTAGAGGAACTAGTGCATAAAAGCATTGAAGATAAACTCATGGGATAGGTCACAGAGAAAAAAACCTAGATGATGCTAATTAAAGCATACTTGACCATAGAAGTGTTACCTGATGAAAGAGTCTGGGCTCAAACACTGATGAGAAAGGTTTTTCGGTATACAATGATAAAAAAAAAATTATACAGGAGATTTTTTAGCCTACGCTACTTAAAATATGTTAATGAAAAAAAAGCAAAGTATTTACTAAAAAAAATCCACGAATGAATATGTGAAAGTCACTTTAGACCTCGATCTTTGGCTTATAAAGTGTTGAGGCAAGGTTATTACTGGCCCATTATCATGAAAGATATAATCAAACTAAAGAAGAAATGCAACAAATGTTAAAGATTTACCCATGTGCAACATCTCCCCTCAACCAAGCTCACTCTTATCATCAGACCATGACCATTCATGATATGGGGAATGGATGTCTTTGGAACATTCACCCCAACCACAGGTCAGAGAAGATTCATCTTAGTAATAATATATTACTTCACAAAATGATTGGAAGCCAAAGCCTTAGCCACCACCAAAAAAATGCAAATTGAGAAGTTTGTATGAAAAAACATAATTTGCAGGCTTGGATTATCTCGATCTATAATAACGGACAATGGCAAACAATTCGATAATCTAAGGTTTAAGGAATGGTGCTCAAATCTTCACATCGACCTCAAGTTCATGTCAGTTGTCTACCCTCAGTCTAACAGGCAAGTTGAAGCTACAGATAAAATAATATTAAAAGCTCTGAAAAAGAGGCTCAACACAGTAAAAAGGAAGTGGGTCGATGAACTACTGAGAGTTCTGTGGGCCTTGAGAACAATCGTAAAGGTACTTACTGGTGAAACCCCTTTTCACTTAGCATTTGAATAGAAGCTCTAATGCCAGTTGAAATCAGCCTGCCAAGCTTAAAAGTTGAATTGACATTGGAAGAAAAAAAGAAGAGATGCTTAGGACCAACCTAGACCTCACCAAAAAACAAAAAGACATAACCCTAACCCGAATTATAGCCTACCAGTAAAAGGTAGCTAATTATTATAATAAAAAAGTCTAACAGAAACACATCAGGAAGGGTGACCTAGTACTTAGAAAAGATAAAGCTTCAGGGTTAGATGACCGAGGTGACAAATTAGCTCTGACATGGAAAAGACCATATATTGTTAAAGAGGTTGTTCATGATGTAACCTATAAATTATAGGATTTGAATGGCAATGTCATCCCAAGGACGTAGAACATAAACAACCTAAAGGTTTATTATCAGTAGCTTGGTATAAACCATTCTCACACTTGTACTATTTTATGAATGGCACTACCACCCTAAGTATGTGAAATACAAATCAAACCCATTACCAGTAGATCAGTACAAACTGAGCTTACACTTGTATTATTTTGTATGCGTACACATGAATTAAACTATCTTCGATAAACTTGAGTTTAAGTGATTCAAAGAAATCTAACCTAAAAATTGTAATTATGTTCGTTTGATCTAGACAGTCCAAATTATTTGCCCTTAGATCGGTTACCCAATCTCAAACTTGTGCAAATAAGAAAAAAATGATGGTAAAGCCGAGTTAAAACTTAAGAAAATTTTTTTTCCATTTCATTATAACAAAATACATTGACTGAAGTATATGAGGGCTTTACAAAAAACTAACCTTAAAGTTAAAAATTTACAAAGTCAAAAACAAAAAAAATTATAAAAATCATTCATCAGTAGCAGTAGTGGTGGAAGGAGTACTCTTATTAACAAGAATAGAAGGATGATCTTAGCTTCAATGACTTTCATATCTTCTTCCTCTATCCCAATGGCAACCTCTAACTCTCTTTCTAAGACCTCATCTTCATTCTCTTATTTTTCTTCCTCATCCTCGTTGGGTTGATTCTGACAAGGCTTCAATTTGATATTATTGATGTCAATATCAGAGAGATCAAGATAAAGAAAAAAAAATTTTGAACTATACGTCATTCTTGGCCAACTGAAATGTTCTAAGCATGTTTTCTTTAAAGAATTTTACCTTTACCTAGAGACACTCATCAAAGGCTTTATACTTCTTTATAGCCTTAATTTGCAACTCCTCCTCTTTTTTATCTCGAGCCTCTAGTTCGAACCTTAACCTTGTAATTTTGACCTGAGCATCATTAATTTTTAGCTCAACCTATTGTTTCATTGATTCAGCTGAGGCCCTATCTACCGATATAGCTTCCAATTTTACTGTCAGCTCATCTACCTTTCTCTTCAGCTCAACCTCCTTCTTATAGGACACGTTGAGGCTTGATTTGACATTGCCCAATGCCTTTGAGCTCTTCTTATGTTGCTTGACAAAGACAGCCATATCTCTTTCAGCCCTCAGCATATGTCTTATGACAAGATAGGCATGATGGAGGGCTAATTATTGTTCTCCACAAGTTGAGGTGGAAACTTCTTTTGGACTGCACAAAAAGACCTTAGACTTAAAAAAATAAAAATAAAATAGTAATAAAAAACTAAACTAAGGTTAGGAGATACTTACTAAAAAGAAGAACTACGACCTTTCAGAACCTCCTGGCAACGTCAAGGTTGAAGATAGGGTCATCCTTTGAAGCAAGCTCTAACCCCACAAATATATTTTTTGAGCTAAGCCTAAACACCCTAGCTTCAGGGTTCTCAGGAACAGGGGACAAGATCTCTACCTGTGGCCTTTTGGTTGGAAGGGATGGTGTTAGTGCTGCGTGGAGGATAGGTCTTAACTTGGCCTAACTTTTGATTTTTGACCTAAAAGAATATGGAGTATAGCTATGCTGATCACTTTGTCTCCCTCATGGGATAAGACCCCGAGCTAGATCTTTTTTTTTCACCTTTGGGCTTTAGGGAATACTAGTGTAGTGTAACATCAAAGTCTTCCTCAACTTCAGCCATATCTACAAAATTAAGCTAATAGTTAGATGAAAAATTAATTTAAAATAAAACTCTACGAGGTTACCTTAAACCTACCATAATACTTTGTCCTATTTATTATTTCTGGGGAGGTCACCCCCTGAGCATCAATAACTAGCTCCCCATACATGTAAAATCTAAAATTTTTATCTCAATCGAACAGATTAGAGATAGAAAGGGCTACTAGTGTCTCTAAAAAAGAGTCAGGTGTACTCCTTATTTCTTAAGCCTCAACCTTGGGTTCACCATCTTTATTAGCCTTTTGCTAACCAAGGCATAGAAAAAGTAGCTTATAATTCTTTATTGAACTCTGGCAATCGATGAGAATCTTTTTATTTGACTGAGCTGTGATATAAAATCACCTACTATCACTAGAATATTTTTTAAAAAGAGAAGAACTCCCTCGATAGAGGAAAAAAATGACTAATATTTAGCTGTTGACAAAAAATAATAAAAATAACTATGTACCGAATAGAATTTAGGGTGAGCTAAGTGATATTCAAATTATAATAATTAAAAATTGAAATGAATAAAAGATGAAGAGGAAACCTCAGACCAACCATGAACAAATCTCAATATACGTAGAGTCGATGTGGCTCTAGTCTATCAGTGACCTGGTTTGAGGAATTTAGTGTTATTATACTATACCATACTATGGAAAAAAAGAAAGTGGTACCCAAAGCTTAAACGTGATGAGCTGAGCACATGTTAGGACTATTTTTTGGATTTGTTTTGCCTTTTAACTTATTCATCACGTTCTTATGGATCACATCAAGGTCACACAGAGTATATAAAAGGACCTCGACGAGTTCGTCCTACTTTATAAGACTCTTCCCCTCGTGTCACTTTCTTAGGCTAAGGTGTTATCTTCCTCTTATTTCTCATCAAAACTCCTCTAATTAGAAGAATCTAACTCTTGCGTGAGAGATAGACCCCAAGGAAGAATAGTATATGAAAACAACTCGATCTTGAAGAAAGAAAGACGAGATGAAAACCCATCAGGAGAGGGCGAGATGTCAAAAAAAACTAATTGAAAAGAGAGAGTAAAAGTGGCGGGAAGTGGAGGAGATTGAACCCCAAAAGGAAGAATGACTAAAAAAGAAGGAAGGAAGGTCAACTATAGAAGATGGACTGACCTGAGAAACAAGGAAAGCAGGTGGATTTTGAAGTTCAAAGTTTATCTAAGCACACAACTCTTCAATGCTCAAAACTTGCTCGCCTCTTACCTGAGCATTCTCTTCATTACGTCGCTACCCTTTTTCAGACATTGAATTGAACTAATATGCCATATTTGTATGTTGCAACCTTTAATAACAAAGGGGATTAGGTTATCATCCTATTGCTCTTGCTAACCTCCCCTTACTCTACCCTATAACTCTCAGCCCTTCTAGAAATTATACTAAAAGACATGGTAGAAATACATACCAAAGTGAGTGTAGAAAAAACTTTAAAGATTAGAAAGTTACTGAGATTGAAAATTTTAGGTTGGATTGAGAGCAAAGAAAGCAAAAGATGAAAAATTGAAGCCTTACCAACCTTTTATATAAACGCCTATAGACTAGATGGATGACACGATCCGTGCCACATGTAGGAGAACGGATAGGTAGATATCTTTTTATCTTCTTACCTCCCACTCAAACAACATTTCTCTTCATTTAATATTGTTAAACTAGCCTAACTGGATGAACCCCAGATAGGACTGACTGAACCGAAATACCGTCAGGGATAAACATAGAGCTCGGTTCACTTTCAAGGTCCAAAATAGAGGCTCAAATCTAAATTTTTGAAAAAAAAATATAAGTCTCACTACAACCAGACAAACTCCAGCAATAACCTTGAATCACCTAGACAATTATCACTTCAATAACTTTTAAATCTAGTATGCACTTAACCCAAAACACACATGCGAAATTGGATAATTGCCAAGTTGGATTATGGGTCAAAACTAGTCATCGTCTAAAACCAACCTTCCCTTACAACGTCAGCTTTTGACGAACCATGCAGCCAACCTACCCCACACTAAGGACGTCGATAATAAATTTGGTGATCTAATACTCAAATCGTTTGATAGGGAGACAAAGTGTTAGAGGCATATAATGGTCAAAGGGCATAATGATCCTTTTCACTCTCAAAGCCTTCAGCAGACAATTAAAGATATCTTGGTCATTTGTATCGACCTAATATGTTAGGTCGATCTGACATGGTCAGTGCCACCTCAACTTGGCCTTATCCTAATTGTCTCCTTTGGTCTCCCTCAGCTTACCTATAAATATAAAAACTCAGGCACCATGAAGCTAGGTTCATCCAATTCATCTTCCCTCTCTTTCTTACTTTCTCACTCCCTTTTCGATCTAATCCTTACTAACTTACATGTCGGAATACAAATGTAGGAAACATCCCATGCCTTCGTCTCTAATTGTCTTTCTTTTCTACATTTATAAGAATACTCTTAAGTCAGAGCTCGACACCAATAGCTTGCTTCGTCTAAAATTAATGTGGGTAGGCTATCGTTTCCTAATGGGATAAAATGAAATTTATCATTCTTACTTAAATATTTTAAATTGATGCAAATTTATTATTATTTTAATTTACATAAAAATTTAATAAAATATTAATTTTATTTACTTATTAAATTTTTTTACTACTAATTTTTAATTAGATTTGTCTATGTACGGGGTTGGGTTAAGTTCTTCTCAATTGATATTTCTAAAACTAAGTTTGAGTCGGGCTACTCGATTTAAGTTGGTTTTATTATTAAATTGTTAAAAATATTTTATATTTTAGAGTTGAAATATAATGAAAAAATTGCACTCCTTTTAAAAATGAATAGTAAATTGATCTACGGTCCTAAGCAGAGTAGTGTTTGACCCGTATCCCTTTGCTAATTAATAAAGTTATATTTGCCTTTCGGGTAAAAGAAATCTCTATATATAGGTTCTTTCCTCCCTCTCTACATTATCATCCGTTTATTCTTTACTCAGCTCTAATCTTTTCTTGCAAATTTCATCCGTTTTCAGTTGCCAGAAAATTTGCTGCATAATTCATTATCCTTATCATTACGGATTCGAGGATGATAGAGGCTGCTCACGTCTTGTATGAATTAATTCAAGAAGATCCCTATCTTTTTAAGCGTATTGATCAGGTGCCTTTTCTTGATACCCCATTGCATGTAGCAGCCAGCGCTGGGAATGTTGATTTTATGATGGAGATAATGAACTTATAGCCATCATTTGCAAAAAACCTAAACCAAGCTGGGTTTAGCCCCATGCACTTAGCTTTGCAAAATGACAGAATCCAAGCAGTGCTTCGTGTTCCTCAAGGTTGATAAAGGCCTTGTTCGTCTTAAAGGAAGGGAGGGCCTGACTCCTCTGCATCATTTAGTTCGAATTGGAAACCTTGATCTTTTGATCAACTTTCTTGAGGTTTGCCCTGATGCTATTGAAGATGAGTGTTCGAGATGAGATTTCCATCTTGCAGTAAACAACGACATGTTTGAAGCTTTTGAAGTCTTGGTGGGGTGGCTTAAAAGGAGCCGCCATGAAGCTGCCCAACGTTGGGAAAAGGAACTACTGAGTTGGGAGGACAATGAAGGTAATACTGTTCTGCACACTGCATCTATCAGAAATAGACCTCAGGTATGCTAATTGCTAGCTATTTCATTGAATCCAATTGGCTTATATATATATAGATATAGATATATGATAAAATAGATCTAGTTTTATGAATATTGTTGATGGGTAATTGGATTTGGTGCGTTTCCAATTACCAGGTGGTAAAAGTTTTGCTGGAAATTTTGTGGTAAAAATTTGGAAGGATTGACTGCTCTGGATATCCAATCACAACGCCAAAGCGATGAAAGACAACTCGTAGATAATAGAGGTTATGGATATGCTAAGCAAAGCTGGCGGTTTGCGTGGTTCCTTGCTTCCCAATAATCCCAACTCTTCAATCAATTACATCAAATTATTCAGATCAAAGATGTCTTATTTTCAAAAATTTGCCACAATCGCAGCTCGTGGAAAGAAGGCTATTTCAAATGAGATGCGTAACACATTTCTAGTAGTAACTGTGCTAATTATAACAGCCACTTACGACGGCTCTTTGAACCCTCCGAAGAAGGCTGAGGACAATAATCAGGGGGGAAATTTTACTGATTTAATAGATGTATCTTCCATGTTTTGGTTATACAACATATCTCCTTCCAAGTCGTACAATCTGTTTGTTTCTTCTCATAACACTTTCCCTATTTGGTAATTGCCACATGCTATTGGTAGCCGTTGTCTCATGGCAACTGCAATATCTATATCCTCCAAATTTACAATTATCCTATCGTGGTCTCTCCATTGTGAATTACTGCTTGTCAACGTTAATAGCTGCCCTGGTGGCATCCCGGATTGCCCGTTACTTTTTCCGCAGGTTTGTACCAAGAAGAAAGATTTTCTGCCTCATACAAATTGTTTCCTTTTTGTTTATTGCTTCTTGTATTCCTAGTCCAGCTCTGCTAAATGCCCAAACCACATTAAGGTTTTACAGTTCCCTTTAATGATCGTCATGGAATTGGTTCCCTTAATCTCCTCCTCGTATATTTAGCTTACCGATTTCTAGTTTTGGTAGCCCAATTTGAGAATGCTGTTGTTTTAAGTGAAAATTTTGTGTGAGTGGAAATTTGCTTCTTATGTGGCAAACTAGTGGTTCATTGAAGTCCCAAGTCCTAAACAAAGAGGCAGATTTCTACTAGTTGTAGTGGTTTTCTATTTTATTTTGCTTTGTGAATATAAATATGTATTCTTGTAAGATACTTGATCAAAAGCTAGAAAGCTCTTTACTTGTAATTTTACAATATTTTCCTGTTAACAACTTTGTTAAGGTTTATCTCAACCAATATGTGGGATATTAAACACCATATATGCTAGCTGACATAAATCTAATAGAATCTGTAGGAAGAGAACAGAGAAGGAAGAGCAGAAATGCTAAAGAAAAAGAGAGCAAAAAAGAGCGGAAGATTGATTAGAGAATTTTTCTTGTTCATTTCATTACATGAGCGTGCTAAATAGCATGTTGCCAGCTAGTACAAAAAACGGTTTCTAAGCAACCATCTGGCTATTGGTTTTAGTTATCCAAGGTCATCCTATTCGTAACTTCTCAAGCATTTTGACTTTCATCCTATTACAAAAATCTTTGTTCTAAGCAGGGCTCTTCTGCTATGTTTGGAGCCTTGGCCTTTAGACTGTTAAGCCCCATGCCCCTGACCCAGGTTCGTATCATTGCTTCCCTCTTTTAGGGCAACCTTGTCCTCAAGATTCAAAAGATATATCCTCCAATTCCATGTAGTCTCGTGCAAGCCGCATTCTTAAATTGCGCGTCATGGGCTTTTTGTAGATGATCATAAACTCCATCTTCATTCCCACCATCCTCATAATGCATGTCACTAGCTTTTTCATTACCATCATCCATCATCCCATTAAACTCAATGCTAGCTTCCTGCCATTGTTTTCAACTTGAGAATCAGATTCTTGCCGATCAATATATTCAACTAGATTCCTTTCTAAATTTTCTATGACATTCATTAATCCATAGGTCCCACTTCTCTTATCATCTAAGGGAGGATGGTCATAAAATGCTGCACCAGCTTCTTGTAGATTACCATGTTCTGCAGCTTCATTCTTAAGATATGTAACATTCTCTCTCAAATTAGACCACACGTGGTCAGCAGCCTAAACTTTCATTTTAAGACCACAATTAAGTTGATTACGGATACTTTCATTAGCCAAAAGCTCATGGCAAATGTCCCTTCTAACCCATGTACCAATATTTCTTTTTCTCAAAGTCAGATTTGAACAAAATAAATGATATAGAACTTGCAGCCACTTTACAAAGAAAATTTTCTTCATCGAATCCACCATGACATGAATAAAAATCATAGACGCCAAAGACATAACCTAATAAAACAGATCAAGCTTCGGATCTAAAGGTTTTATTTGGAACTTTGAAACTATTTATTGACACATAAGTTTATCCACTGAATCAAACACAATTTTCTAGGGTGATAGTACAGCATAAGCAGATGGATCACTTGTGTGATCAAGCATCAAGAACATTAGGCAACTTCATACGTATGGTTTGATATAAACCTTCAAGCTTCTATCCCAACATCGTCAGCCTTGGATGCACCCAAACATGGATTGGAACAATTTGCTTACGTGGGTTCCATAAGTCAACTGTTTTTGATAATTTTGGCATTGTTACGATATCAAATATGGTGTGAAGAATAGAAGATGGCAACAACCTTTTCCATGATTCCAAAAATCCAAGCATTGGTTCAGGGTTCCTAGGCTCGCATATGTTTGTACCCGATATTCTCACAATTGGCAAAAAAACTTCTGAAATCAACTGAGAATATGATGTTGTTACATCCTCCCAAATGTCGTAACTATCCTCTCTTTGCAATACATCCTTCCATGCTGATATCATCTCCATCCCGCATGATGGATTTTCAAGAGGATCCCTACCCTAAAACTTTCTTATACATAGAGGCAAAGTAAATGAACATGCAATGCAGGAGAAGTTACATAGTTTGTAATTATCAGCATTTTTCCTTTGCAGATCCTTAAATTTCTTTGTAAGAAACTCCAACATCAGTATTGTAGTTACTGCAGGCTATCCTTGTCTATTGGTCTTACAAAACATCAATTTCTAAGCCAAAATTATCTTCTCAATTGGGATCTCCATTCCTAAATTACCTCTTGCAACCATACATACATCTAGATTTGCTAGAATTTCATCAAATTTAGTAGCCTTTCCTTGATCTTCAACCTTAGATAGAAAAAGAATGTTAATTCCATGCTCTCCTAGCAGTTTTTTGACCTCTACAGGGTCTGAATCTTTACGAACAAAAAACAAAGTAATCATATTTATCTTATGTGGAAAATCCCATTGCAGGATATCCTCTTTTTCCTTCGTTGGTAAGGTTGAAAAATCAACCACAAAGGCACCAATATAGTCAATAACCACAAAGGTACCATCAGTAATATGAAGAGCAACTATGCCCTTGATTGAAAAGTCAACACGTTCAAGGAAATTAATAAGACTGATGAGGCACTCCACTTGTTGCTTTTCAATTCCTTGTCCTATAATAGCAGGTATAAACATTTCCAAAGAAGGCAGGTAAGGCCGTGGGCTAATTCCACTCAGCAACAGCAATTGTAGACTTGCAATAGCTCCAAGAAATGCTAAGAAATGATTTTGCCCACCCACAGCATATGAGGTCAACATGTTAACTGGCTAAATAATTAGATGACACTGATCAAACTTAAGATCAACAGAAAAGACAACTTTTGATCGGGCAACAATGAAAATCCTAGGATGCCAAGTGAAATCAATATTCAGTCGTGTACAAGTCTCGAAACCACTCGAATAATCCCATAAAACTCTTAACTCACTTCCTTTAATATAGCCTTTGGGTTTTTGACGATTAACATCAAACTTCAAATCAAACAAGAATAATGCACCATTCTCTAAGGAAACCATATTTTCTTTAAGTAAATGTGGCTTCCAACAAACCAAAACATTCTAAAAAAATACCCAACAATAGAATCACCTGAAATTTCTCTGAACTCATCCAAAAACTTAGAATCGTTGTTCGATTTGACAGTGGTGGCTTGTCGATAAAGCTCCTGAACCTCCTGTAGTTGCTCCAATGCATCGATTTTCTCTGACATCTGGTGTGTTTTCGATGACCCAAGCTCTACCTACTGTCTGTTGGTGAGTCATGCTCTACTGGATTGATGCTCTTCAAACTCTCCCATGACAGTCTAAATGGCGCTTGGATGACAATGTTCTTTCTAATCGAGCAACTTGAAGTTGTAGATCATGAATAGAAGATCTTTGATTGTTGATGATAAAGGTCAAATCAGAAAATTTATTGTCAAAGTTGGATTCAAGTGCATATCGTTGGCCAAGTATTTGGACAGTGAAAGAAGAAATAAGGTAGCGAAGGGCTTATTCGAAAACAGAGTTTGGTTTTGGAGACATGGAGGATGCAGAAGGTCAATAAAAACACTAATGATACCTGGATATTTGCCTTCAAGCTAATCATATTTTGACTAAAAAATTATTATATTTATAATATTTTGATATTTAATATTTTATAAAAATTTTATTTCTTTATCATTGAATTTATGTGCATATATTTCAATGTTGATATTTATATGATAAAGTTTTCGAAACATAAATAAATCTTTACAAATGAACTATAATGAAATTATAATTATGAGATCATCATTGTATAAAAATAATATATTCCAAAATTGTTTTTAGTCGATACTTTATTAAGAAGAGGACACTAATAAAAGTTATTGAGATTAGCACATGGTTATGCTCTTACTTATTAAGCAAGCAACCGATTTCATAGGTTAAAATTTAAATAAACTTGAGCTAATATATGGATACTTGTTAGAAAAATAAATTCACTTAACATGATCAATATGAGAATGCTATATAGTAATTCATATAGTATCTGTAGCTATATTCTCATGTGATGATTGTATAAATGATCTTTTGACTTAAAATTATTTATAATCTTATATGATAAATGTTATACTTTAATTTTACTTTACTTATGATTTTAACCAAAAATGCTCCAGTCAAAATATTGTTGGGTATAACATGAGGCATATAAAGATGTATGAAGTAATCAAGATAGGATTCATCACCTTGTGTGATCAAGAGAGTATCTCAACTAATCTTGATTGAATTAACTTAAGAAATACTTGGCCAAAGTGAAATACGATTTTAGAATTGTTCTAAAACTTATTTGTAAGTTAATGTCAATTACAAGACTTAACATGGTTAAACAATATTGAGTAAACACTAAACCATACTCAATATTCAAACTGAGATACTATATGATAAAATAATATTAATTATACACTAAGATCATTAACGGTTAAGTTATCAAGCCATATTGACTTTTCTTTACCAATTAAGGGTCATGACAATAAAACTAGCATTGATTATGATCTATAAATATAAAATTGGAGAATTGGTGATGAAGACAAAAAATGTGTTTCATCTATAACCGAATGCTAAGGCTTACAATACTTGTATTTATTACTGACATGCTAAATAATCTAACAAGTCACACAAAATAGGACAATTGTAAAACATTAAAATTGGGATAAATTAAGTTGGACTTAATTTAATTTGATATGATCAAAAATAGAGGAAATAAAAATAAGAAAAAGATTTTTACTTATTTGGTACATTCAACTAGCATAAGATTAATTGTCAAAATTTGTATTAAAAATTGTATTCTAAACATTAAACCTAATGTGGCCAAATGCTTCTCCTGTAAAAAGAACATCAAGCCGCCCTATCTTGAATCAAGTAACATGAAAAATAAGTTTCACTCAAGAAAATAGTAAAGGTCATGAAAACACTTACTAACTATAGTGTGGCTTTGAGTTCACAAACTTTAAAGAAAGCTATTTCATAAGAGTTCGTGTAGTTCACCATTAGAGGTTGAATTTTAGATAGCTTCTTGGCTTGGGAAACTACTTGAAAAGTTACTAAATTCAACAAAAGGAATTTTGGCATCTAAGGTAAGTACCTACGCTGAAATCTATGCATGCTTGTAAAATTGTATGTTTACATAATTTTATTAATTGATATTGGCTTTAAAGAATTAAAATTTTAAAAATTTCATTGCTTTAACTCTAATAATAATACATAATTCCCTACATAATAGAATTTGCAAGAAAATGAAAAAAAAAAAAGAGCAAAAATGGTAAAAAAAAAAGAGCAAAAAAGAGAGAAAGATCGATTAAAGAATTTTTCTTATTCATTTTTATTGCATAGGTGTGCTAAATAGCATACTGCCAGCTAGTACAAATAACTTTTTGTTAGCCTTGAAATAATTCTTATTTTGAAATAATAAAACATTAAACTAAATAAGTTTAATCAAGATTTTAAAAAAGATTTATTTAATACTTATTCTTAAGTTTTATATTTTGGTACTAAATAAATAATATGTTTTTTAAAGTGTAAACAAATATTTCTTCGTTTTCATATTTCTAAAACCAAATCTATCTTTAAAGATTATTTATTTGAGCTTAAATGAAAGTCCAATTGTTGTTTTTAAACTGAATTTATTCATTTTGGGCTTAATACAATTTTGATAATATTGGTTTTGAGAAATAGATTAACTTAAGAAAGTTGTTTTACAATAACAAAGTTTTCCAACATTGAAATTATTTTATTTTTTTGTATTAATTCACAAAGTTTTAATATTTGAATTTTATATGATTGGAAAGCTCTTTGAGTCTACTTTCTAATGGATTAAACAAAATCAAAATTCAAATTTTTTAAGAAAAGATTTTAAATTTTTACTAGATACTCTGTAGTTATCTAAAAATTACACGAAAGGTAAGTTTAAAAATTCACTATAATTTGTACACACTGAATTAGGTGATGAATTTTATATGGTTAGAAAGCTCCTTAAGTCTAGTTTCTAAATCTTTAAACAGTTTTGTAATTTGGATTTGTATAACTCAAGATATGATCAAATTAGTAAGTAGAGTATAAAATAGGAGACTACCACCCAGCATGGACAGAATCAATCCCCTCTAGAAGGGATCGATTGATTTTTTATACAGAAAGCTCTTTGGGTCAAAAACATGAAGAAAGGATCGATCACCCTATGTAAAGGATCGATCACTCCCTTAACCAATCGATCCCCTACATAAAAGGATCGATCGGGTAGGTTATTTCAAGTGTGAATTGGTTCAAACCAAGAACCAATCAATCTTTTCATAGAAGGGATCGATCGGATCATGCCCAGAATGTGTCCAACGACTATTTTCTTAAGCATTCAATAGCTATTTTCTCTTCCAATCATCTCCAATGGCTAGCTCTTCAATTTCTTGTATATTGACCACTCCAACACACCAATAAGGTTAATGAATCAAAAGAACAAGATTAAACAAATCATATTTTCATTTTCTTTTAGAATCAAGAGCTTTTAAAGCTTAAATTCAATATCTTTTGTATTTCTTATATCCAAAATATTGTTGTGTTTTCATTTATCATTTTTTTTGTACTTCATTAGGTAAACACTCAACCTTGAGAGGTATTTTAGTTTACAAAAATTATTTGGGTTATCTTGTAAACAAGAGGTAAGGTATCCTCTTGATATTGTGAGGGTAGAGATTAATATCTAAGCTTTAAGAAAAAAATAAAAATTTAATACAAGATAGGTTTGTATCTTGTAAAAAAAAATTTCAATTAGTGGATTGAAGCCTTAGTGTGAACAACCAAGAGAGAGGACGTAGGTGTCTTGTGGAGAATAATCGAACCTCTATAAATCATTGTGTTTGATTTCTCTATCCCTATCTCTTTACAATTTTTTGTTGTTTATATTTGATTTTAGGTTCATTAATTGTTATTGTTTGCATTATATTTTCATCGAAAATGCTTATTGTTTTAATTTTCATTCAATTATATTGAAATCATTTGTTTAGAAAAAATTTAGAAAAATCTAATTCACCCCCATCTTGGATCACTATCTTACCTAAAAAGCTAAAAATTGGTATAAGAGCTTTGGTCTTTTTTTTATAGGTTTAACCACCTTGAGTAAAGATCCTATAGCTCAATTTTGGTTCTAAGATGGTAAGAAAGTCCTTAAAGCACTTGTGGTTGATAAATTTGAATTTTATGAATGGAGAAAAAGAATGAAAATGTTCATAATGGCCTAAGATTTTAAAGCTTAAAATGTGGTTAAAAAAAGGCTTGAAATATTTTCAAATGATGCAAACTACATGTGGTAAGTGATGGATAATACCAAGGCCAAGTGCTTACTATATGGAGCTCTTGACTCTCATAAATTTAACTTGGTATTAAAGTATCCAACCTCAAATAAGATATGAGAGAAATTGGATGAAATACATAAAAGACAATAATCCAACTTAAATGCATCATGTCTCATGGCTCTTAAAGATTTGAAAGTAACCTCTAATTCTATTTATTCAAATTTAATGCTTTTGATGAATTACAAGATGCTTATAATGAGCTATATCTTGAATATGAATCCATGAAGAGGAAATATAAGAAAATGATTTCAAAGTTGAATGTAGAGAATAAGTTTTTAATATATATAAAAAATGTTTTAGAAAAAGAAATTGAAAAATTAAAAATAGATTTAAAAACCTCTTAAAATAGGTATGAAATTTTAGAAAAAAAATTTTGATTTGAAAAAGAAATTTGATGTTTTGATGAATGAAAAACAAAAGTTTTTAGATAAGAGTTTAAGTGCTAAAATGATTAAATGTAATTTTTGTAATTTTCATGGTCATATTATACATGTCCTATTAAAAGAAAAGCTTTATTTAGAATTAGGCAAGTATGGGTTCCTAAAGGAATAAAAGACTTGCTCACTAACTCTCAAGGACCCAAAGCAATTTGCGTATCAAAAATTAAATGAGATTATCTCTTATAGGTGTGCTAGAGCAAGGAACCACAATGGGAGATTAAAGATTAAATACACTAAACACATAATAGAGATGTGTAACCTCTAAACTTTTATTTGAAGAGAATTTGAATTTGGTTACCTATTCTTAATAAAATTTGAATACTTGATTGATTATGCAAAATTTGATTGACATTGATTACAAGACATATGTTGCATAATCTTGAGAAAATGTGAGCTTGAGTTAAGTATGTATTTATTTATTTATTTTTTAATATATGATTCTAATATATTCCTTATGCTTGTTAATATTGTATTTAATGCTTGAGATATATTTTGTATATGCCTATATGACCATGTTGATTAAAATTACTTAATTTGTTCTTAATGCTTGGTAGTGTGAAATATTTTTTTAAAACTTGATTGTTATATTCTAAATTATTTTAACTCTTGATTTGTAATTTTAAAATTTGATGATCATCTTATGCTTAAATCATAAAATTAATGTTTGACTATTCATCTTTTAATTTCTTATGAAATAGTCTTGAAATATGCTTTAATTCTTTATCCTTATTAATTCAATATTTTTTTTTTTTTTTATGATTGATGAACTTTATCTGTTTAAATGCAATATATTGATTCTTAGTTCATCTTTATATTTTTTGTTAAGATATATGCTCATATGATCATTAATTCAATTTGACCTTAATGCCTGTGGTTTAAAATGCTTTAATTATTTATCTCTTGATTGTGAAAGATATTTTGTGAAATATGCTTATTTTTATGCTTAAATGTTTTATTAATTTTATGAAATATTTTGGATCTTTGTGCTTAATTGATATATCACTTAATTTGTGATTTTGAATATGATGAACTACTTGTTTATAAATGAAATATATTGTTCATTTATTGTTTTTGTCAAGTGTATACTTATGTGATAAATGTTATTTATTTTTACTTGACATGCTTGCAACATGGCTTAAGTGAAAAAAATTTTTATGATGATTATGTTTGTCTTAAGTCATTGTTGATTATGGCTTATAATTTGTGTAGACATATTTATGTTTTTGTGCTAAAATTCTCCTGAATATGTTTTTTATGATAAATATATCTTTCTTGAGTATTTTTGAATTCTATAGGGCCTCAAATTGGTTTTGACATATTCTTTGGTGATTTCTTAAATATACATGAAGATTGAATATGTTTATTTTATGTTCATGAATGATCTAAAAGATTTGATTTTTGCACATTGCATAAGAATTTTTGCCTTAGTGTCATTCTTGTGCTATTTGATGCTTAAATTGATATATGACCTCTAGTTTAAGTATATATCTTCCTTGCAATTGGTAACTTATGCTTAGTGAATTAATTTTTTTTTGTCTATAATGACTTAGAATATGGAATTATTTTCTAACAATTTGTATAATTTTGATCAATTAATTTTCTTAATGTTTCTAATGAAAATCCTTTGTCAAGAAATTTTTTTAAGTCTATGTTATGAGAACTTTGAATGAGCATGGATGAGCCTTTATTTTAAGAATTTCAAGTATAGCAAGTAAAGCATGTCATCTTCATCAATCAAGCCCAAATACATCAAAGACTTAGCTTGAATGATGTAGAATAGAGGATTCAAAGCCTCGCTTAACTACAATGAGTACAATAACATAACTTGATAAGGATTGAGGTAATTGTATTGAATCTATACTATGTGTCTATGATTTATAATGTTTAATGCATAATTTCATAAATGCTTGCTTTGATATGTGCAAAAATGAGATATTATGTTTGAATTTGTGAACAATTTGCATAAATTAATCACCAAGCTACTTGATAAGATTTGTCTTAACTTTGTTAAATGCTTGGATTGATTAATATTCATGCTTAGTTCTTTGATTAATAATTTTTATTGCATGAATATTTGTTTGAATCTTTGGACATAAATATGAGTTGAATATATTGATTTTTTTTATCTTTTAATTGCCTTGACTCATGGATTATGAATTTATAATTTTAAAATTTTATATACATGTTCATTGATTGAGATCATTGAGATAGCATGTATCACATTATATCTAAATGTTTGTATCTTTATTGGTATATTGCTATATATGATTTGAAATGTTTTTGTATATGCTTGTATAGTTCTAATGAAAGATATGTTTGAATTGTATTTATGTACTTGCATATGTTTGGATTAAGAATATTACTTTGCATTGAAATAATTTGGATTATAACTGAATAATTATGCTTTCATTATTTCTTTGCTATAGCATATGTGCTCATCATGTTTGGACAATCATGCTTATATAATCTTTGTTATGACATTATGATAATTGAACCTCATTGCTCATTAGTACTCATGATTTATTATATACATATGAGCTTTTGGTTCTTGTTTGGATAGGATAGCTTAAGAAAGATTACTACTATCATTTATGCATGTATTGAATGAATCTTTCATATGCTTGGAGTATGTGTGCTCTATGAAAGTTGTTGATTAAAATTGCTAACAATTGGTAATAATTGGTATCAAAATTGCTAAAGAATTTTTTTTTAACTTTCATAAACACTTGTTTATGTGTCTATCCTTGATATAGCTTCTACATTTCATGCAAAATTGTGTGTGCCTTAAATTGATTAATCCTTGTTTTGAAAATGAAGAGAAATCTTAGAATACAATTTTGCTTGATTTATTTTGTGATAACAATTGGTTTGCTTTGTGATAACATATCTTTAACAATTGTTATTCTTAACAATTGGTATGAACTTGTATACATGTACTTGAATTTATGCTTAATTGCTATTAATTTTTAAGTTCTAAGCACATCTTATCCTAATATGATTTATGAGTAGATTGCATATCATTCATTATCCTTTGCTAATAAATTTTAAATAGTAAATTTGATGACTCATGCTAAAATACTAAAATTTGATACACTTATGCTTTTGTGCTTGAATACATGTACGTGAATTTCACTGTGCATATTATACTTGATTACATGTATTCAAAATACTCTTGATATTATTCTTATCAAGCATTATGTCTTATGCCTTGAATTAATCTCTCTTTCTTTTGAAATGACAAAAAAGGAGAAAAAGTTTAGAGAAATTTTTTTTGTATACTTATAGCAATTGATATAGGAGCTTAAACATTTGGTATAAAGAGCATAAATAAAATGGAGGAGAAATGTTTTATGAATATATTTGTTAATGATGCCTCTTTGTGTTTATTTACTCATTAATATGTTTATGCTTTTTTGCTATGATAAAAAGGGAGAGAAATATCATATGGACAAATTTACTTATGCTTGACATGCATATGTTTGATTGTGCTTATTTGATATATATGCTCTAAAATATGTTTGGTGAGTTGTGTTGGATTATGATGCATAAATTACAGGAGAGTTTTACCATGCATTGTTTAAGGGGGAGTTTTTCAAAATGTTTTTTCAAAATGTTTTTTCAAAATCTTAAATGTTTCAAAGAAAGTTTTTCATCAAGCAAATTTATCTTTAGTTTTTGTCATATTAAAAAGGGAGAGATTGTTAGTCTTGAAATTATTCTTATTTTGAAATAACAAAACATTAAGCTAATATGTTTGATCAAGATTTTGAAAAAGATTTATTTAGTACATGTTCTTAAGTTTTATATTTTTGTACTAAATAAATAATATATTTTTCAAAATGTAAACAAACCTTTCTTTGTTTTCATATTTCTCAAATCAAATCTATCTTTAAAGATTATTTATTTAAGCTTAAATGAAAGTCTAATTATTGTTTTTAAAGTGAACTTATTCATTTTGGACTTAATACAATTTTGACAATATTGGTTTTGAGAAATATATTAACTTAAGAAAGTTATTTTACAATAACAAAGTTTTCTAACATTGAATTTATTTTTTTTTGTATTAATTCACACAGTTTTAATATTTGAATTTTATATGGTTAGAAAGCTTTTTTAGTATACTTTCTAATGGATCAAACAAAATTCAAATTCAATTTTTTTAAAAAAAAATTTAAAATTTTTACTAGATACTCTGCAGTTATCTAAAAACTACACAAAGGGTAAATTTAAAAATTCATTATAATTTGTACACAATGAATTAGGTTATGAATTTTATATGGATAGAAAACCCCTTAAGTCTAAGACATATGTGTTTTGTGGAGAAGAACCGAACATCTATAAATCATTGTGTTTGATTTCTCTATCCCTATGTCCTTACAATTTATTGTTGTTTATATTTAATTTTAGGTTTATTAATTGTTATTGTCTGTATTATATTTTCATCAAAAGTGTTTATCATTTTAATTTTCATTTAATTATATTAAAATTATTTATTTGAGAAGAATTTGAAGGAATCAAATTTACCTTTCCTCTTGAATCACCGTACCACCTAAAAAACTAACACTGTTTCTCAGTAATTATCTAGCTATTGGTTTTAGTTATCCAAGGTTATTCTTATTTGTAACTTTTTAAGCATTTTGACTTTCATCCCATTACAAAAATCTTTGATCCAAACAAAGTTCTTCTGCTACGTTTGGAGCCTTAGCCTCTAGATCGTTAAGCCCCATGCCCCTGCTCAGGTTCGTATCAGAATCCTAGGTGGAATTTTGGACACATGGCGAGTATCATACATATGAATGCATGACAATTGCTTGATAGAAAAATTAAACTATAGAGAAAAGAGTTGAAAATTAAAGAAAAAAGTGGATACAGATTTATAATTTATTAATGTACCAAAAACAGATTATACCAGTCGTATATACCAAATTATTCCTATTATTTTGCTAAATATGAACCATTAATTTCTAAAAATGAAGTATAAAGTGTAGTGTTAAATTTGTGAAATTTGGTCATCTTGATGCTTAACGCGTGTTCGAAAAAATTCTAGTCTTAACATTAAAGTGACAGAAACAAAGGTACGAGGTAGTGTATAAACAAAGAAACATCAGAAGCAAAAGTGGATAAATAGCTCTCTTCCTCCTGCTAAATATAGAAAACGAAGTTAAACCTGTTCAATTAGTCGTCCCTTTGTTTTATCATTTTTACAGTTCTCTTGCTATGGCTATGAGTGAGAAGTTGAGAGAGGCTGCTCAAGCATAAAATATTGATGGCTTGTATGTAATTATTATTCGGGAGGATCCATATGTTTTCGAGCGTATTGATCAAGTTCATTTTATGAATACTCCTTTACAAATGACTAAAATTAAATTTAATGATTCGTGTATTTGTATTATGTAAAATATTAAAATTTATATATTTATATTATATGAAAATTATATATTATAATTCATATCAATATAAAAATATAAAATATTTTTTTTTATTAAATTCATATATAATTATTATTACAATTTTAAATTATTATTTTTGTATTTTATTTTATATTATATTATATTATATTATCAAATTGTGTTTTAAAGTATCAACTCTAACTATAATCATATGGCCTGAGCAAATTGTTGATGTGAACACAATGTAGAGCAATTCTTTGTAGTGCACCTAATACTATACTATCGATCATGATACACTTTTTTTTTTTTTTTTGTATTTTTACATGTTTAAAGGTTTGAAATTTTTCATCATTTAGTGTTAAGAAAATAGTATGATGTCTTATATACTAATTTAAAGTTTGGCATGAATGATTTTATGTATATAGCATATAACTCAACGATTAGATTAATAAAATAAAATTTATATAAAATATTTTTACAGAGATATAATTTATTGATAAAGTGTAATGTGATCAAAGTTTAATATTTGTCAACCTCAAATATCAAAAGAATGTTGATAAAAAAACAAGAGAAGAAAAGAAAACATTTAGTATATGGGCCTCAATACCCAATTATTGGGTTATTATCTCTTATGGGCTTACTAAATTATGCAACCCTCCTTTACAGGCTCATAAAAAACGCAGGTTAATTCGGTAATTTTCTACTTAATATAGAACCGCCAAATCTCCAATCGGAAGGAAAACCCTAAACTCTCCGGCGGCTGCACCGAAACAGAGGTATTTGTTTCTTTAAATTAAGAAAATTAATTGTCTTTTAATTCATTAATTAGGGTATCTAAATTTATTTTGAAATCTTTTTCATTTTTATCTTTCTTCTTTTCAGGTATCTCAAGTAAGAATTTCAGCAATGTCTCCAGCTAAAGGTAATTTTTTTAAAAATATTTTTCTGGTTTTTTTTTTATTTTGAGATTTTGGGTTTTTTGTTTTTTGGTTAAAAGAAGGTGATTTTTGTTCATATCATGGAAAATTTTGTTTCTTTGGCTGAAAAATTATATATAGAAATGCGAAAAACAATTTCCTTTAGACATGTTACTATTAAATTTAGAATTTTACTGAAGTGTTGGATTTTGAGGAATTAATGTATGTTGGGTTCGAAATGTTATGTATAAATGGGTATGCAAATGGTAAATAAAGAAAAATGGTTGTTCGGAAATCTGTTGTAGGAGTAAAACTTTTTTTTTCTGTGTCTTATTTGGTTGGTGTTTTGCGGTCAGATGGTGTATGACATAGGATTGAGACAGTTAATTCAAGGTGATGGTTAGAATTGGAAGGTTGTTGTTTTGGTTGGATGAAAGTGAAATTCTTGACTTGAATTGAGTGTCCATGTTCTCTTTGCTGCTTAAAGTTATTTTTCAAATGATGAGTCCTCACTTATTAGTTTGTATTTTGGTCTCCTTTCTTACATCTTGTTCTGGTGGATTTAATTTGCTCAAATATATAAGCATGGTAGACCGAAGCCTGCTTTTGCTCAAAGATGTAAGCTGACATTGTTTACTTACCTTCAGTCGATCTAGGATAACTTCTAAAGGTTAAGATTATAATGAATTGAACTGTATACAATCTATGTCATGTGATAAGGTGAATTGTTAGGCCACTGATTCACGGGCTAAGTTCCTTTAAAATAACTTGTTTATAAATGTCCAATGTAGTCAGGGAGTTTCATTGTTCTGATTAATTGTCTTGGATTGACTGGCATTATTGTGGTGTTACATGGATTTAACATTTTTTGCCTTCTGCAGTTGACAGCAAGAAGAAAACTAATCCAAAAGCTCAAGCAGTGAAGGCTGCTAAGGCTGTGAAATCTGGTCCAGCATTTAAGAAGGCTAAGAAGATTAGGACAAAAGTTACATTTCATCGTCCAAAGACTCTGAAAAAAGACCGGAACCCTAAATATCCTCGAATTAGTGCACCACTCAGAAATAAGTTGGATCAATATCAAATCCTCAAGTATCCTTTAACTACCGAGTCTGCAATGAAGAAAATTGAGGACAACAACACCTTGGTTTTCATTGTTGACATCCGTGCTGACAAGAAGAAGATTAAAGATGCTGTGAAGAAGATGTATGACATTCAGACAAAGAAAGTGAATACACTGATCAGGTAAGTTCCATTATGTTAGTCATTTGAAGTACAAAGAGAAGCACATTCTTAGCTGTTGATAAGATTAGAGGATCACCTATAAAATTTTCAATTCTAAGTTCTAACTATATCATTTGATGAAGAGTGCATTCTAGTTGTGTTTCTAATTAGATTAGAGGTATAATAATCATATATTTATTAAAGAGAAGAATTGCAATTAGTGACTCATTTAGAACTTTTCAACTTAGAACCTGGATGAAATCTGATACAAGATCAACATACAGCTTTCATTCGGTCATTTACATAGTCCTTTGTAGTGGCTTAGCAACTTGTTTGTGCCTGTCATATCTACTTGGCGGTTCACATGCTCTGATGCTTGAGGCAATTGCTCTTCAAAAACTGAATATTTACATAATTGTTATGAATCTTGAATTAACTTGTGTATATTCTTATGCAGGCCTGATGGAACTAAGAAGGCATATGTTAGGTTGACTCCAGATTATGATGCCTTGGATGTGGCAAACAAGATCGGAATTATCTAAGATATCTAATCGGTCAATCGATGTCTTCCATACTTTCAACAGTTTTGTTAGGAGTGATTCACTATGTAAGAGACTTCATTGTCATTTTGGCATTATATGTATCAGGAATTATGTTTCCTAATTAAATTCTGCAATGGGACTTGATGTGCTGTTACGAATGGTTTTTACTTATTAAATATTTATTAAAATCTCCTGGATCTTCAAAATTTATGGATGATTTTCTTAATTTCTGTGCAAGACTGGACAACATTTCTAGTATAGATCTAGGATCTGCCGCGCGAGTAGAAATCCAAATTGCAGTTTAATAATGCTTCCCGACAGGGATTTACAGAGTTCCTGTATACTGAAATGCGAATTGCATAAAACCCCCCTTGTGTACCAACCAAACAATCTAAGAACAAAGCATAGCCAACCTAAAAGTCTTGAAATCTCCCGAAACCATTGTCACTTGTTACACCAATTGAGTACGTCCCAAACTCAAATTTCATTGTTTGTTTGTCCTATGTTGTTTGTTAAAGATTCTCCTTCGTAGACTTCTTCTGACTGGTACTATTATGATTATAAGGGACATGACCACAACAAGGACATATTCAAGGATAGAGACATTGAAACATGATATGAAGGGACTGAATTTGGCGATATGATCGGCACTGCTGATACTTGGAGGCAAAACGGTAACATCGACAGGGACATATGATGAGAGCAGAGGAGAGGAAACCAGTAAGGATGCTGATAAGGACAAGTCATGTTACGAGGAAAGAAATTCAGATGTTTGGAATGAACCAAAGAAAAGGTTCTGTATCCAGTGCTGATGATCCTGCAGTAGATGGACTCCTTTTGAGTAGTTTCCGCCTTGTAAGATACCCTAAGCGTTTAAATTGATCTGCATTGGAAAATAAAGTAAAGTCGGAATTCTCTTTTTACTTAAACGGTAAATAAAACAAATAAATAAATAAAGTGAATCAGATATTCATTCCTTTGGTTGGTTATTGCACACTGCAATGTGCAACACAGTGTCGCCATCCCTGTTATTAAAGTTGAGAATTCTTTTAATCTGCGACATGCTTCAATTAGATCTTCAAAGCCTTGACAGCAGAACTTCAAAAGCTTCTAAATTGTTGTTCATCGCTGCAAGATGCAGAGCAGTTTCGTTTCTATTTGTCACATCATGGATACATTCAGGCCAAACCTTGAGAAATTTAGCCAAAAGAAGACGGCTTCCTTTCATAACTACGTAATGCAAAGATGCGTAGCCGTTCTTCCCTTTGGCACGAACAAAGATTTTTGTCGAACGTGAGGAGAGAGAGCACCGTCCCCGATTGCCCATTCTGCAAGGCCAGGTGAATGGGGCTCAACCAATTATGGTTCAGCTTCGCAGCAAATGATGGCTTCAATTCCATCACAAACTCAGTAGGTCCTGCAGCTGCAGCAATATGTAATGGAGTATCAACAAACTCCATTTGATCGATCCTGCGTTGTTTGCATTTTGGCTTTTAAACTCCTATGTTGATCGGGCTGCAGATAAGCTCCATCTAAATTTTCCAGGCTTTGATACAGGTTTCAATGCTGCCAACCATGTTTATAGTTTTAAGGAGCCTGATTATATAGCACCAACAGGCAAGGAAAAGAGGTAGAACCGGAAATCCACATACTCCTTCCCATCTTCAATAATAGCTTCAAGCTTAGCTGCTGACTCTCCTACCTCAACTTTATTTCCAGATTTATCCATCAAAGGTAAAAAGGTTTGAAAAAGTATTCCAAAAATAAGCCAGTTCTTCTCCTTCCTTTATCATAGGCCCGTGCACTCTCTTATCCCGAACAATCTGACAAACAGCACCTCGTGCATCCCTTTCCATCTTAGATTCACAGTTTTTACCAATCCAAATATATACTGCAGAAGGTATATGAACAATAAATGCACCTCTAGAATCCAGCACAGAAGGAGACAGAGCATTCAGCATTTTAGGGACTAGGTGCAAAGGATCATAAGGTGAGAGAGGTACGATTCTATACATCCTCAATAGGGAACTGGGGCTCAATGGGAATGCATGGACCCTCTTTTGGCACTGTAACAACTGGCAAGCAAAACCCATTTTTGGATCTGCAATTCCTCTTGCAGCCTTTACATACTGAAAGGCATCGAAACTCTGTCCCTCTCTCCACATAAGATATGCTATCGCCAATGATGTGGACCTTGATACCCCCTGCCAGCAATGAACAAAAACCCTTCCATACCATTCCCTAACATCCTCAAAATAATCAAAAACATCATAAAGTATGTTAGTAATATCCTCTGATGGACTATATTGCAACCACCAAGTTCTGTACACAAAATCAGCCATGAAATACTCCGGACAAACAAAGCCCAAACATTTTAAAACATGAGTAATCCCATTCTGTTTTAGTATTTCCCTGTCCCTTGCAACAGCATCTCCACCAAGATAAATATGCTCTGCCACTTGTGAGTATTCTTTATCAAAGAAGGCATTCTTATCCCTCTTTAGAAGCCCACCATTCTTATCGTTATCCTGCTGAATTGATGATAAATCAAGCTTTGACCTCTCACCACTCTTGTTCCCACTTAGGGTTGGAGGCTGTGGCCACTCACCAAGATCATCACAACCAGCCTTTGGCCAGTCATCCAAACTCCTCCGCACAATCGACAACGGCTGCAGAGGCGGCAAAAACTACCTGGCATTACAATTCTGTTGCGAACGAAAGGTTAAAAGAGGAGGAGGAAACCGGCGAGTTTGTCCATTATTAGGACCATAACTACCATTGGGATCTGCTTCTAGATCTTTGTCCTCGGTTTCAGGAATTTGACCACTTGTTCGGGAAGAGGACCACGAAGCCGAACGGAAAAACATTTTCCAAGAGCCAGAAAGCTGGCACGATAGAGCCCTAGGAGTAACAGGAGCATCCTCCGTACCCACCATACCCACTTTACAGTAACAACTTTAAAAAAAATTGCAAAACAAACACAAAGCTCCAACAAAAGCCTACTACTTATTCACCACGCTGCCAACATTACATATTCTAATAAACTCATCAAACAAATGTAACCCAAACCCAAAAACGTTATAAAACACCTAAATTTTTACCGTTTCACTGGTTTCACCATGCCTACTTTCAATAACTGAAAACAAATCTTAAGATTAAAGCTAGAACCATTAAAAAAGATTCCAACTTGGGAATAAAAAACCTTACTTGAAATGACGAGTGGATATGCTACCCAAAATGTGAAGAAATCAAAATCCCATGTCAGATCAACCATGAGGAACTAGTAAAGTTACTGCATACACAAAAGTTAGAGAGTAAATAAAAATCCCATCTCATAAAAATAGAAGTACAGGGAATAAAAAAGAAGAAAAAGGGAAAAAAAAAAAAAAAACCAGAGTTAAAATACAAGGCAGAAAGACTCAAGAGAAAGAGAGAAAAGATAGATTTCGGCTTACAGGGAAGGGAAAGGTAGAGGAACAAGCCATGAAAGAGTGAAGGTGACGAGAGAGATAGCGAGGGAAAAATAATACAAAAGAAAGGGAAAAGGAAATGAGTTGTAAAGAAAGAGTAGCAGGCTGGTAGCAGTCGTTTTCAATATTTTTTCCTTCTTTGTTTATTTGACTTGAGAGAGAGTAAGGAAGAGAGTGAACCTGAGCATTTAGGTGTATGTGATTCAGACATGTGAATCTCTCAACATCTACAGTTCTACACATTTTATGAATTTTTCCTTCAAAAACTCAAGAGCTAATTAAAAAAAAAACTCTTCAAGAACATTTTCAATTTTAAATTTAATAAAATTCTAATTTAGAAATAAGAGAGTTGGGATAATTTTTTTTAAATTATTCAAACTTAGTTTTCATAAATCCAAATACATATTACTTACCATTAGAGCAAATATTTAAATACAAAAAATATAGTTTATAAAATGAAAAAAATTTTAATTATGTAATTAATAATCAATAAATTTTCATCTGAACCAAAAATTGTTTAGTAAAATAAAATCTACCCATATTTATACAAGTGCTTTTAAGTATTTTGTCACCATAATTTGAGATTTGATTCACGGATTGATTTAAAATACATGTATCTAATTTATAAAGTATTATCTATTGCAATATAAAAATTTAAAGATTTTATTATAAAAAAAATATCTTACAAATATAAATTTAAATTTGTATATATAATTATATATCACAAAGAATATCATGATGTAAAATTTGAGTATTATAATATTTTAATAAAAATAAGTAAATAATAAATAATTAAAATTAAATAGACAATGGTAATTTAAAAAAATATGTAAGGTTTATGAAAAAGCTTTTGAAGAACAAGCTTCCGCTGTTCTACCTTTTTGTCAAACAATGGTGTGTTCTATGGAAATGGAAGATAGTTTGCATTTAAGCCATTAAACTTTGGGTTAGTCCAATCAAACCATTAAACTTTTCTTTCTTTTTTACAAATATTATCTAAAATTAAAATGATTGGAGCAATTAAGGACATCGAAGCTTAAATTAAAAAATGAAGAAATTTTGAAGTTTACTAAATTTGCCCTTGAGTTATTGAGAATTTGTTTTAAAAAAAATTGATAAAAATAACATAATTCATATTAATTTTCTTGTTGATTTCGAGACTTTAAATGTTATATTCAGGGTCAATTTTTTTTCTCTATCTCCGAAAAAAAACATACAAGTTTTTATGACTCCATACCATAGGGTTTGAAGCTGCTTCCTTCAACTTCAACCAAAGGTTTTTTTTTCCTTTTGCCTTAACTTCTTAATTCATTCAGAATCTAAGAAGAACCGAATACAAGGTTTGCAGTCATAAAATGTAAACAAAGAAGTCAACTTATAGTAAAATAAAAATTAAATATTTAATTTAGAACCAAACATTTAATTTGATTCTCAATTAAAAATGTAATCTTTAATTTAATTTAATTCAAATTCAACTATTTTTGTATTAACTCAAATAAAAATTTTTTTAATAAAAATAATTTAGACGCACATTAAATTAAATATCTTGGTATATTGATTATTTAACTCACATGTCATATTTGTTGGAATGACATACTTAATGTAGTATTTTTTATGATTACATGGCACGATTATTGTCTAAATAAAATATCAAAAATATATATATATATATTTTTTATCTTTTATGAGCCACCTTAAAACTCTAATTTCGGCATCGGATCATCATCTGTGACACCAACCATCGTCGGCCTGCATCCTTCTGATCCCAAAACTTCTCAATTTCTTCATCTGCAATCCCTCATCACATCTATCGAAATAGATGTTCGTACAAATGCCAAGAAATTCCTAGATCTAAAGTTTAACTCAAGACATTTTTGTCATCGCTTCCACCATTTACGCCAACCAAAACTGAAATAACCCCCTTTTCCTTCTTTTTCCTCTTTTCGCTCTTCATTCCCACCCAAAAACCACTCAAAAACCAGTGATCTGTCAATTAAAGGAAGTGCCACCGACTTCTTGAATACTAAGACACAAACGAGTTTGAGTAGGTACTCAAAACAATCAGGTTGTTCCCACCAATTGTGTTCGTCGAGGAGGCAAGAAGGCTTGAGGATAAGCTAGAGAATGCTGTCATTGAGAATATTATCATTGGGAAAGCGTTTCTACTACAGGGAGATGATTCCGCAAAAAGTTTCAAAAAATTCAATGAAGCATTTTCAGAGTTCTTTTGCAGATGGGAAGTGTCATCACTTTTGTCACTCAAATGATTGTCAGTTTATTCAACCAAAATGGGAGGATGGCAGGGTAATTTGCAAAGCCAAAATCATACCCATTTGAGATAAAAGACAAAACCAAGACAAAAGATGATAAATTTGTTGTGTATGATTTCCAACTGAATAACTCAAAATGTTTTTCCCACTCAAATCTTCAAATCTATATGTAGTTTCGGTAATTGAAAGAGATAAAAGAAAATAACCATAAAAATTGAAATAAAAATAATTGAAAGAGAGAAGGAAAATATCTATAAAAAAAAAATTAAAAGAACCTCTCGAAACGAGAAATAGGGGGTTTTGCTTTGAAACAAATTATTTAAATAATTTTATTCTGACTTACATGTTGGAGTCTTACTTGGTAAGACTAAACGAACATCTCTCACTTAGAAATGATAATTTAAATATCTAATTTAAAATATGATATAATGATATATTATAAAAAAAAATATAAATAAAGAATACAAAAATAATATTATTTAAAATTTTTTTAAAAAAATTATAAATAAATTTAATAAAATTAAAAAATTATATTTTATATTTTTATATCAATATAAATTATGACACATAATTTTTATATAAAATATAATATAAATATAATATTTTATATGATACGATAATAAAAATTATCAAATTTACTTTTAATATTACTTAATTTAATGATATATGTGTATTACTAACGTTAATAAATCCTTGTATAAGCTAATACAAAAATATTTTATTTTAAATTAAATTATATTAAATTTTACGCTTTTAATTGAAAATCGAATCAAATGATTTTAAATCGAACATTTAGCTTAAAATAAACATCCGACAGAACATAGACTCAAAGTTAAAAAGTCTTGTTGTCCATCGTCATGATTAGTCATTTTGGTTTTTTTTTTTTTTGTTTTTTTGGATTATTTCACAGGTGAGGTTATTCAAGATAGAATTGAGTTGGAATTGGTAATTCAACTTAAAATCAATATTATATGGTATCCTATGTTTTCTTCTAGCTAATCATATTAACATAGCCAAAGTTGCTGATTCAATCAAGAAGAGAAGGTTGAGCCCTACCTCCTGCTGTAGCCTACAGTTAAAACATTACAACTTTTGGCCACTGGAATTGACTCCTAGCTGTGTGGTAAATTCATTTTCTTCATCTAAATTTAATTTAATTAATTTTTGTAATTATCTTTAAAAAGTATTAATAAAATTTTTATTTAAATCATAATACAAATAATATTTTTTTCTATTTTCATACTATAACTTCTTTTATAAAAAAAAACTTCTCACGCTATTTTAATCATAAATGAATATATATAGATATATATATACAGTAAGTGAATAATAAATATAGATATAACAAATTAAAATTAACTCGTGTTATAAATTGTCATAATCCAGCAATTACAAACTTCTCTAGTTTAGTTTAAAACTTTTTTTTAATTAATTTCAATTGATAAAAGTTCTTATGATCACATTTAGAAAAGAATTGATCATAACTAGGGAAGTTTCCTTACAGACGATTACCTTAAACTTTTTGTTATTATTATTTTTTTAAACTGATAAAAAAATTTTCTGATCACGTTTGAAATTGGTAGTGATGACTAGTTATTGCCTTTCTATTTTTTGTTTTTTTTGAGTAAAAAGGTTAAA
Organism: Durio zibethinus; assembly: GCF_047325235.1. Classification (NCBI taxonomy): domain Eukaryota; kingdom Viridiplantae; phylum Streptophyta; class Magnoliopsida; order Malvales; family Malvaceae; genus Durio; species Durio zibethinus. The sequence continues at coordinate 18,108,293 of NC_143175.1, forward strand.
GTTTCTTTGAGAAGATCCCCTTTCATGCATACTGACCCGAGAATTCCTACTAGAAAGTTAGTCAAGTAAAACTTGAAAAACATTTTCTTCTCTCATAACCCTAACTACATTAAAGGCAGAGCCATGTGAATCAATTCATGGATTATGTCAGAAAAAATAAATTAAAAAAAGAGAAATAATAGAAAAAAATTTTAACTTTAGAACGAGAAGAATACTTTTTTAAAGGTAATTATGCTTTTAGAATATAATAAACCCTCAAACTCTATTTAAAAGTAGTAAAAATAGTTATACTAAAAAATTTATTTATAATGAATGAACAAATATAAATTTATATTCAAATAGTTATGATTTTTTGTATAATCATGACTTTTATGAATAATAATTTATTTATATTCAAATAGTTATAATTATTTGTCTTATAATAATTATTTCTATTCAAACATAATTATTTAAAATACAAATAAAATTAATACAAAAATTAACTTTACTCATCAATAATTAAATCTTTCTATCTAATGTGAGATGCATCACATTCTAAACTGTCAACAATTCTCCACTAGTTTGGAATATTGATGCTTAATCTTTAACCTTTCACACAAATAAATATTATGAATACAAGAAAATATCTCTCAATTTAAACCTTCAATTAATATATATATATCTTAGAATTCTAACGAAGTTGATGTTGTCTACAGATTAAACCTCAATTTCTAGTATTAAAATTGAATATATAACACACATAATACTTATTTATTCTTCTATCAAAGGTTTATAAACGCTTTAGTACTATTATGACTATGTGTTTATCATATTCCTAAGCATTTACAAAAGAGTCTCAAATTCTTCTCGTTGAAACGTCATCACTTTTATATTTATATAGACAGAGTTTTCATTATGTCTTCATTACTTTAGACATTTAAAACTCTATTAAGAGTATAAAAACTCATTCTCTTTACACAACACACAACAGATCACACTAATTTCTAAAATTTGAATAAATTTTACTAGTGCTTAACAAACACATAACAATGATTTATTTTTACTCATTAAACTTTGTAATTAGAGGTTACTAATTCAAAGTTGGGTTCCATTATTGGTGTCTAATAGTAAGGGGTTTAAATCCATTCTACTTGTAGTACTACTAATCAAATATCTTGGAATTCAATTTTTTTATGATAATTAACCCCACTTGAGATTAAATGTCTAATATAATTACGTTAGATTAATATGTCCAAACTTTTTATTTTGCATATCATTTATATACTCCAGATATTGTTGTCTCATTTTCATTATTTTAAGAAATAGTTGATTTTGATTGTGGTCACAACTCTATATTCATAAATTTTAACCATTCTATTTTTGTACTTTTATACATCTTTAATATAATTATACTTCTAGTATAATTGGATAAACTTAATGAATAAACCAAATCATTTTAATCCTTTTAAGATTTTTAAGAACCTTTTTTTTTACTTTAATAAGTGTCTAAAATTATTAGTTTGTATAATTTGCTCATCAAATTATACTAAAATCTTACAACACTATGATGACATTTTTTTATTTCTTTTTATTCTTATCACCGTCATCATGTGCAAATATGCATTCTTTTATTAAAGTGTCTCATTCAATTATCAAGATATCATATATACTTAATCAAGTTGCCATTTCATTTATCTTTTCACTATTTGGTGATTTTTTTTTTTTTTAAGTAGAAGGCCTCCAAATCCACCATTAGTAAAAGATATCTAGCAAATATTCTGTATCTTTTTTTCATAAAAGTTTCAAAACTTTAATATTTTAACTCAATATAAGAGTTTACATCAATAAGTAAATTTCAAATATAATCATGATTTTATAGTCTCTTTTTAAGACTTTTTATATCAATTCATAAATACTTAAATGAATATATTTCATCGTGGACATTATTAATATATATATATATATATTTTACCATGTACAAAATCATTTTCATCACCCAAATGGATCAAATAGCCTTCCTTTTGCCAATATAAAAATGTTCACATTCATAAGATCTTTGAATCATTTATAACTTTCAAAGTAAATATGCTTTGAAATTTTCACTATATAAAGCCATAGAGGATAAATCATTTGTAAAATCTATGAATTAGACCTATACATAACAAAAATTATCATAATGTGATCAAGATTGTAGCATCAATTTTGGCTTATGGCTAGTTTAAGCCAGCCATAATAATCCACATCGTACCTATAAATCATGTAGTTCGGCTATTGAATCTTATTTATAATGATGCTTTTAGTGAAAACCAACTATTTCAAATATTATCATGAGTTTTCAATGCATATATTAGTTGCCCAATGGCCAATTCCAAGTTCATGACTATTGAAATCTTTAAACTTGATTTCAAAATTTTATGAAAACTTTATTTCTTCACCATTGCATACCCCATATATCTTTGTTGTCTACCACTTTTAATTGGTCATAACATTTTCGAATATATAATAAATTCAAACTTTACTCATAGGACAATATGCCTATGTATTATAAGAGTCCATAGTTTATTTAACTCCAATTTCAAATACTTTTCACAATTATTTTGTGATCAATATGTTTATATTTAAATCACCATATCAATGCAAGTAATGAAACATGAATCCACATAATCATTTTCATAAAATAGTATAAACATTAATTATAATATGAGTTCTACTCATATTTCATGCAAAAACTTGTGATGAATTTGTATTGGTTAAATCATTAATTGGCTAATTTCAAGGCTTACGGCTTTCACAAACCAATATTATTATCTAAGCCCATATGTATGATGTATAACTATCTATATCCTTGCCATTATCATGAAACTATTGAAAACCTAGAAAGCTTGTTCACTTTTTATTTAATAGCCTACAAAAGGACATTTTTTGGGTATAAAAAGTAAAAATAGCTTCGTTGTCGTTAACAAATAATGTATTAATTGGATGATAGCATTCTATTTTCATAGTTCATATCTTTCTTATATGTATGTTAAAAAAAAAAATTTCATCCCATTCAATTTATTTTCATAATATATGGCAAATTGTATCAATGTTCTCCATACCATCACAAAATGAAATTAAATACATGTATGTATTAGTGCCTTTGGAACATTGAATTTGCATGTTCTTTTCTAATTTATAAACATGGCTAATTAGGCATTGATGAACATCCATCAAAATGCTAGTAACCACCAAATGTTTCAATATTTTTAATGACATGCCTTTTCTTTTAATCAATATCCCATTTGCGAAAAGCAACAATACTTTTGTGTAACTATTGATTAACTTTTTGAAGGTTATTTATAATTTTCACTTTGTGATTGTTCACAATAAAATTTTATTTTGTAAAATCACTTCTAGTGTAATATACCCAGCAAATACATGTAACATTGTCCATATTTTTGATAATAACAATTATTTAATTTATTATCCACCAATTAATTCATGAAACACCATATTTTAATAATTATTCACATACGTCAATTTAATTTTAATTTGTTTTCATGAAAATTGAACATTAGTCAAAATTTAAACCAATAATAAATTAAAAAAAAAAAAAGAAAAATCAACCTTTGATATATAAACGATCAACAAAAATAGAATCATACAAATAGTTAGACTCAATTTATTATCTCAATTTTGGTGCAATAATTTAAAAATAAAACTAATATTGCAGTCAAATCTTATTGTCTACATATATTTTTCACTTACATATAATTTTTTATGGTAAATCCCTTTAACTATTTTTCATTGTTTTCATAGAAATCATGGGACAATTTGCCTATTCTATATATAACCAAGACATGATAATTAAACAATCAATCATTTCATTAGAACCCAATTTAATTTGTTACTTTATAACAGGTGATAATTCTTTTGATCGCAGATTAATTCATGTTTTTCTCTTTTATATTTTTAAGGTATTTCCCATCCTAGTCTTTATAAGTATCGATTTTTTAAATAAATATAATACAATTCATTTAATCCAATTGTGGAGCTAATTTCAGTATATGCATAAAACTTATGCAATGTAATCAATATTTTGCATATTATATTTTGACTTTACACATTAATGAAATTAATAACGTATTTATCTCATTCCATCAATTTTTTTACCAGTAATTATGACAAAAATAAAATACATACCTCTAATGAAGATCTTTTGAAAATTAACATTTTAGTCTATGAAAACATTAATTCTTTGATATCTTGAGCTTCTTCTAATATTGACCTTCAAATCATACCAATTTATTTTCTTTGTATTTTCTTCATGTAAAATATAAATTTCTCATAATTGCTTTTAAATTGTTAGAAAAAAATAACTAATAGAAAAGAATTTTGACTTTGAGTTGTGAAGAACAATTTTTTAAAGGCAATTATGCCTTTAGGATACAACAAGGTATCAAACTCTTTAATAAGTAGTGAAAATAGTTATACTAAAATATTTATTTACAATGAATGAACAAACATAAACATCTATTCAAACGGTTATCACATTTTTTATAATCATGACTTTTATGAATAATAATCTATTTATATTCAAATAGTTATGAGCATTTATCTTATAATAATTATTTTTATTCAAACATAATTATTTAAAGTATGAATAAAATTAATACAAAAATTAACTTTATTCATCAATAATTAAATCTTTCTATCAAATGTAAGATGTATCACATTTTAAACTATCAACTTCTTAATTGTGACTTTCTTTGTTGTTTCAAGGTTTTTTTTTCAGGCAAATGCCACTTTTGGTCTTAATTTCTTTAATCAGATCCTGCAGTCAACATCCAGTGTATGGAATCCAAAGAAACAACAAACTTACCTTACCAATGTGAAATGAAAGCCAAGTCCAAAGTCTGCATCAATTTTCATTTCCTCTATGTTGTCATTGATTCTAACAGAGCCCAAAGTTACTTTTGTTGGATATTTGACATCAAGCGTTCACTTCCCTAAGTAAAAAAACTGGTAACATTTATTCTACAAGCTGTTGTAAAGTTGTTCCATACAATTTTGAAGGGAATTTTGTATACTAGCTCTAAAGAAATCGGGGAAAAGCAGGTTTTCTAGAGGAGACTAAATGAAGGTGAAGAAAAAGTGAGCCGCCTACTTGACTGAAAATTGTTTAAAATTTTATACGATTTTGAAGCTGGAAAGATGTCAAATTATCTATGGAGTACGATCTGAGAGTATAGCCAGAACTAGCATCAACGTGCTGTACAGTGCAGATAACAAAGAGTCAAATATATTGGGAATGCACTGCCAGAAACAGGTATAAAATTTTATATTCAGAATGATAATCCCAATATAAAACTGAAGATTGCATAACACAAAATTAACACCAGTGGATTATTTTAAAAAGCTAAAGGTGACCATTTAAGCTTTGGAATGCACTTCAACATATACAAGAGCATAAACAAGCAACTTTCAGATAAACTATAGCAACCTGACGAGTAACAAGCAGGAGAATCATTGCTCATAGCATGATCCAGGACCAGTTGGAGGTTGTCGAGCATATTTATTTGTTACTGGTGCAGCTTGAACCCCACGCCTATTCAATAGGCATCTGAAGTAAAGGAACCGAGGCAATGCAGTTAAAGTAATATTTCGTGCAGACACAGCCTCCCTCTTGCTCCACAAGCGCTCCGTAGGAAATCAAAATGGCATTATTAAAAAACTTTAAAACTTTTTTCTTTAATACACAAAAGGTCATCGAATTGTGTCAATGTAAGTGACTTGAATGATTGAATCCAAGAAAAATGTGCTAATACGCAATTTAGTTGCCCTAAATGCTTAACCGCATCTAACACATTTTTATGTAATAAAAGAAAGAAAGTTTTTAACCAAATACCAGAAGCTAACAATGATGATTCACCTACCTAATATGCATATTTTGGTACACATTAATCATTACGAGGGATGAATCAGGCTACTAGACAGTAATTCAAGCAATTTGGTTACCCTCTCTCTACCTTTCACCTTTATATTTCCTTTTATCTCTTCCCCTGTCTAAGATAATTATTATGTGGGCTCCATAATCATTTTTCCCATCTAAAAGCATTTATATGCAAGACAAAAAGAGATCGGATAAAGAATCAAAAGACATAATACAAAATGATTTAGAGACATAAAAGAAAGGCATTATAGCATTTCAAATAGTTGAAATGATTTCTTTCAGTCCACTAAATGTATAATCAGAAATGTTTACAAAGGCAAGTGATTAGAAAAGGCACTGTCTTGAAAAGTCATCTCACTTCCATACTAGAACATGTATTTCAGATAGAGAAAAGTGAGACTCATTGCAACCCTGAGCGAACCTCTTCAATGAAATCATTTAACGTTCATAGTGGATCCCTAAAAGCCCCAAGTAATCACTTATTATTTGGATCCTATGGAATGGAAGAAGTGGGAAAACACTTAGTTACACCTAGTTGTAATTTTATAATCTATATATTTATATTTGTATTCCTAAAATTAAGGGCAGAAAATTAGCACAAACAATTCCTCAATTATAAGATCAATTTTAAGAAGATTTAATTTCCTAATTTAACCTCTAGTTAGTTATATATAAATCTAAGGTGCTTGTATAATTCTTAAGAGTAGTTTTTCAATATACATTTAGTTTTATTCTTAGTTTTTCACAGTTTTATTTTTTAGTTTTTCTACATGGTATCAAAGCTTTAGGTTCTTATTGGGAAGCAAAACTTTCACCATTTATTGCTGACTTCTTTTTAGGTCTTCATTATCGAACCTTTTTTTAGTTTTTCTACATGGTATCAAAGCTTTAGGCTTTTATTGGGAAGCAAAACTTTCACATTTTATTGTTGACTTCTTTTTAGGTCTTCATTATCGAACCTTTTTGTGAAATTCAGGACCAAAGTTTGGGAAGATGATTGAACTTGCTAAGGAAAAGGATGGACTATACTATCTTGAAACATCAAACAACACAAATATTATCAAGAATAATTTACCTTTTGTCATTTCTTTCTAAAAAATCTCCCAATAAAGACAAGATCTGGCTTTACCATTTTCGTCTTGGACATCCTTCTTTTGGAACTTTGTAAAACATGTTTCCTTCTTTGTTCAAAAGATTAAATGTTGAAAATTTTCATTGTGATATTTGTAAACTTGCAAAGCATAGACACAAGTCTTTTCCAATTAGTAACAAAAGAAGTTCTACTCTTTTTTGCTTGACTCAGTGACATATGGGGTCCCTCTACAATTCTTAATATTTCTGGTGCAAGGTGGTTTGTTTCTTTTATAGATGATCATATCAGGATCTCTTGGATATTTTTACTTAAATCTAAATCAGATGTGAATAGCATTTTTTAAACTTCCAAAACATGATCCAAAACCAATTTGGAGTGCAAATAAAGAGATTTATGTATGATAAAGCAATAGACTATTTTAGGACCATAATCTATCTACCTATTTCCAAAAAGAAAGGATAATTCATAAGTAATCCTGTGTTAATATTCTACAGCAAAATTGAGTGACAAAGAGAAAAAACAATCATTTACTAACCACAACCTAAGCCTTACTTTTTCAAGCAAACGTACTCAAATCCTATGGGAGAAGCTGTTCTCACTGCCACACACATTATAAACAAGTTACTTTCAAGGGTTTTGGGATTTAAAACTCCTATGAAACTACTCTCACAAGTCTATCCAACTTTAATACCACAAACAACCTCACATCTAAGATATTTGGTTGTACATCATTTGTTCATGATCACAATCATAATAAGGGGAAGTTGGATCCTAGAACAGTTAGGTGTACTTTTGTGGGGTATTAATCAATTCAAAAACGATATAAGTGCTATTCTCCTCCTACAAAAAAATTCTGTGTCTGCAGATGTCACGTTTGAAGAAAATAAACCATTTTTTACTCAACCCTATCTTTCAGGGGAGATTTCATTCATTGATGATAAGGGTAAAGACTTCTTTTTGCTTGAATTGTCCTCCTCTTCAACATTTTCACCCATTAATTCTTTTGAGTCTAAACCTATTTCCTCCTCAACATATTCACCCATTAATTTTTTTGAGTCTAAACTTGTTTCTTCTGAGTCCAAGTCAATCGCTGAATTTGAGTCTAAACCCATTCCAAACACAGAAGTTGTGATAAAGGATAATATTGTTCTTGATTCTATAAAGGAATTAAAGGTATACTCAAGAAAGAAAGTTATAGCCCCTAAATCAGTGCAAGTCTAAGAACTTGATCCTAACTCTGGAAATGAGGTAACTACAGTCTTTGACTCTATGTCTTAAAATGAGCATGAATCTCTTAAAACTAAACTAGTGATTATGATCTGTCGATTGCCATTAGGAAAAGAACTAGAGAATGTACTAAGCATCCACTATACTAAATCTCTAATTTTGTGTCATTTGAAAAATTCTCACCACCCCACAAAAATTTCCTTGTAAACCTAAACACTATTTCTATTCCAACTACATTATTCGATCATTATCCAATGAGAAATGGAGGCAAGTGATGAAAATAAAAAAGGGAGAATTTAGAGAAAAATAAAACATAGGAAATGGTAAAGTTGCCTAAAGGAAAAATTCCAATTGGGTATAAATAGGTTTTCATTGTAAAATACAAGACGGATGGTACTATTAAAAGGTATAAGGCTTGAATGCTGGCTAAGGGTTACACTCAAACTTATGAAGTGGATTATCAGGAAACTTTTGCTCCAGTTACCAAGATGAATACAGTTAGGATTTTGTTATCCTTGGTTGCAAATTTCAATTGGCAACTTCAACAATTTGATGTAAAGAATGCTTTTCTACATGGGGATTTGGAAGAAGAGATATATATGAAGGTTTTACCGAGATTTGGAGGTCATATAGAAGCAAACAAAGTATGCAAGTTGAAAAAAGCTTTATATGGCCTTAAACAGTCTCCTAGGGCTTGGTTTGAGAGATTTTTCAAAGTGATGCTAGCAATGGGATATAAGCAAAGTCAAGGAGATCACACACTGTTTATCGAACACTCGAATTTAGGGAGTCACAGTTATATTAATATATGTTGATTATATAATTATAATCGGAGATGATGAAAAAGAGAGAGAATTTGAGATAAAAGAGCTAGGGAGATTAAAGTACTTTTTAGGAATTGAAGTAGCTCACTCACAACATGATATTTTCATCTCACAACAGAAATATATGATGGATCTTTTGAAGAAAACTGAAAAGCTCATATGTAAACTTGCAATATCCCTACAGATCCTAATCATAAACTTGGAGAAGCTAATGAAAATGCTACTGTAGATAGAAAGATGTACCAGAGATTAGTTGGAAGACTCATTTATCTCTCACACACTAGAACTGACATAGTATATGTTGTGAGTGTGATTAGTCAATTTATGCATATTCCCAAAGAAGTATACCTATAGGCTATCTACTGTGTATTACATTATTTGAAGGCCAATCCTGGCAAAGGTACCTTGTTCTAAAGAAATTAGGAGTTGGTTCTAAAGGCATATACAAATGCGGATTATGCAGATTTGATAATTGATAAAAAAATCCAACTCGGACTATTGCACTTTCTTAGGTGGTAATCTTGTGACTTTGAGGAGTAAAAATAAAATGCGATGGCAAGATCAAGTGCTGAAGCAGAGTTTAGAACAATGGCTTAAGGAATTTGTGAACTATTGTGGTTAAAGATTATCCTAGAAGACTTAAAGATCAATTAGGATGGACCAATGAGACTCTATTATGATAACAAGTCTGTAATTAGCATTACAAACAATCTTGTGCAATATGATAGAACAAACCACATTGAAGTAGACCTGCACTTCACAAAGGAGAAACTAGATAGTGGGTTAATCTGTATACCGTATGTATTAATCAAGGGTCAACTTGTAGATGTGTTTACTAAAGGTCTTAGCAGTGCAACATTTCAAAAAATTATTTCCAAGCTGGGAATGGAAAACGTCTATTCACTTGCTTAAGGGGGAGTGTGGGAAAACATTTAGTTACAGTTAGTTGTAATCTTGTAATTTGTATATTTATATCTGTATACCTAAAATTAAGTATTTGTATCTCTAAAATTAATGACAGAAAATTAGGATAGACAATTCCTCAATTATAGGATCAATTTTATGAAGATTTAATTTCTTAATTTACCTTCTAGTTAGTTGTATATAAACCTAAGGTGTTTGTATAATTCTTAAGAGTAGTTTTTTAATATACATTCAGTTTTACTCTTAGTTTTCCACACAGTTTTATTTTTTATTTTTTTCACAGAAAACACCATTTTTTTTTGGGTTAAAAAGAAAAGGCAGCCATTTCAGCTATGTTCCTACTTCCTAAGTTATTTACATCCTTTGCTTCTTATTTTCTTGTTGGTGGTTTGGGTCAAGATGGGGTATTTGCCGGATAAAAAGAGGACTTTATCTTGAAAAAGAAAAAGCATGACTTGAACATCTAAGGTCAATAAGGCAACGTTGAAGTCAAATAAACACTTATATTTAGGTTTTAATGTAGCATAACTTTCACTAAACGCATATAACATACCTGCTGCTGCTGCAGCTCGAGGCCATATCGTTTGCTGAACATTTGATGTATCAGCTACCTCGTCCCACATACAAACTTCTCCTCCAAGAACAAGGTTTTGCTCAGACACATTATTTATTCCTTCTAGTGGTTCAGCATTGTAGACTTGATCCCAAGGAACATCTAGATGGTCAAGATACCAAACACCTTGATTGCTGAAAATGCATCTGAATCCTTTTGCAACAGCATTTGGACAAACCCCAGGACCCAACCTACCACAGTAGATAAAATCATTTATGCTTGGAATACTAAGTAACACCTCTTGCATGCGAATCTTTTTAGTTAAAACTTCTAAGTTTTAAAACTCACCAGTTATGCACCACAGTCTGTGGATTAAGATTTGCAGCAAAAGCATTGAAGGTTTCTTCCCTGAGATGAAGAATATTCAGATTCTTCGAATATTCATATATTTTAAAGAAAAAGATAAGTATATGTTACAGAAAATAGCAAAAGCAATGAAGGTTTCTTCCCTGAGAAGAACAATATTCAGATTCTTCAGATATTAATATATTTTAAAGAAAAAGATATGTAAATGTTACAGAAAATGAAACACTAAAGCAAAATAATGTTTTGATAGCTGATTTTTGTATTTACTTTGGCAGGCTTGTAGAAATAGAATCTTGGTTTCATCTCATGCACATTTTTATAAATTTTATGTAATTTACTTTATATTTACTTGCTACATCCCACAACTTTTAAGAAATCCTATTGAGAACTTAGTGAGAAGAATTGGGGCTAGACCCAATAACTTGCCATGCAGAAAAAATCCAAAAGCAAAGTCATGCTTAGAATCTTGTTTTGCATACCAGTTGACAGGCGTCCAGCCTTTTGAGATTGCCATTTCTTGAGCCTTGAGTACAAAATATTGATATGCATCCTTAGCAGTCATGTTGCGATCGTTGAGCCTGCAATTGTTTTCCTCAGATTAATGGTTTATAGGATGGCACAGCTTGTATCAAAAAGTTACAGCTTAATCCCTAGCATGACAACACTAAATGGCTAAATTACTATCATCCTCATCAAGCTTGATCTATGTAGCAGTTACTTAGAGATCAAAAATCATCGTATAAGAAGTAAATGTTGACCAAGAGTGAGGCATGCACCACTGCTTTACATGTGGAGTAGAGGTCCAGCAACCTGTCAAAACAATTAGTGCTGGTATTAATAGACTTAGAAAATGGCAGAACAGAAGGCATAACTGAGCATGAAAACAACATCAGAAAGTGTAGAATAGAAGCCCACGGATTTATCTAAGCAAATAAGTCTGCATCACAGAAAGGAACTATTCATTTGAGCTTTTTAAACAGAAAAAAAAAGTTGATTAGTGATGTAACAATCCTCACTTACTGGCTTACACTTTATTCAATAGAATATAGATATTGTTATCAATCCCTAAAATGCTTTGTCATGAATTAGAAGATAAATATACAAGATTTGTAGTGAAACAGTGAGGTTACAAGCACATATAAAGTTTCAATTTATGTGGTTTTCATAAGTCTTACAAAATGAGGTATATATGTTGTCCCCTAATCTAATAACTGTATCAGATTTGTGTCATTCTATCATAGTCTTGCATGCATGCGTCCATGCATATGCAAATATAACAATTAACAAACCTAAGCAGATAACTCAAAATGAAAAAGGGAAGTTTCAGTGAAAAAAAATTTGCTTTCAATCTCAAAACTGTGGGAAGCATGTAGTTGCTTCATTTTAATGAAGAGATGACATAAATGTCTGTTTGCAAGAAGAAAGCCACTCCACCAACCTGTATTAACCTCATCGCCACCCAAGTGGAAGAGCTCAAATGGAAAAATTTTTCTGATATCTGTAAAAGTCAAATTTTAATTATAAATCTACACAAGAGTGAGGCTATATGGCAAATGAGAAAATTAACTGTTACTTGTTAAAACGTCTGTGTACAATATGTGTCTATAGGCAGGGTAGTACATGCAGTGAATAGCAAAACCTTGGTTCAAACTCATATTCTTCTAATTCCAGCAAAATCAAATTAACAAGTTCCCTTCACTTTTCATAATATTAGGGGCTTAGTTTGGCAATTGTTTTAGAAAAGAAAGGAGCTTAACTCAAAATAACAATGTAAATAGTTATATTGGGGATAAAATGTTTTAGCTCATCAATGATCCCTTTCCATGCAACAATCAAGATTCCGCATGAAGCTATTCTCATACATAGAATGCAGAACCTACAATCGGAGCTAGACTAAATTTTAGATTGCCAAACCTCTTTAAAATAGTTTTGCAATAAAATTATTTCAATTGGTTCTATGCATCTTGTCTACAACTTTATTTCCCTACCAAATCTAATAATTTTTTGGTTTTCAGTCATCCTATGCCATTTAGTTATTATGCATAAAATGTAACCAAATCATCAGGCTGTCCCACATTTAACTTCTGAATTCTGGTGGTACTAATCATTGCAAAATCATCTCCAGTCATCACATATAACTTAAGCAGACAGATGTCAAAAGTAGCTTACATGCTTAAAAATTTTAACCATAGCAAAATCTTTCCCAAACCTGGTAAAGATCCTTAATTCAACCAAAGATCTATAAATTGGGAAACTGAAATCTGGCAGTCTATGTCTATAGGTGAACCAACCAATCTGATGATCAACTAACCTGCTCTGTTAAGATTTTTCAAGCACGATATCACGGGCAACAACTATGATTCTTATCATTAGCATGTTAAAAAGATTATTGTTGATCCACAAATCTAGCACAGTTGCAGAAAATGACTAATACTACCAAGAGAATGGTTTTCATGGAGCTTAACCTGACAGAATGCCAGAAATCAAATCAAAAGTAAAGTTTTTTGAAACATCAAGTGGCTCTCTGCAGGAAGAAGAAGGCCAAAGATCAGGATACCCAGCTCCCCTGCACAAAAGCAGGTCTATTTAAATCCAGGATTTACCAATTAAGGTGCCAATTAAGAAATAAGTGCTAATCCAGTAGATTTCAACTGCCACAAGATGAATTTTACAAATAGAAATACTAAAAAAAGTTGATGTACTCAGAGTTTCTCAATTGAATGATATCATATCAGCCTAAGACAATAATTGGCACTACAAAATACTTTACCATGACTCTGCATGACCAGGGACATCTACTTCTGCCATTACATGGATGCCTGCCATACACCATGCAAAATAATAAGAAAAGTATGCCAGTACAAACTGAATGAGACCAGCACTCATACATGCTTATTTAATTATTTTAAGAAATTGAACTATGCTTTTACCATCAAATCACATAATGTAACTATAAATTTAGATTAAAAGGAAAAGAGGAGCTGTGGAAAGAGGATCAATCTCACCTCTCATTTTGGCAAAGCTTCACATTGGTGCATGAAAATATGAAACAGCACAAAATTAGGGTATGTCTGTGCAAGAAGCTTGAAATACCAAAAATTTTTCAAAAAGGAAAACAAAGAAGCAACACACTGTGACGCGGGACGTTGAGCCATACAACTGGATAGCCAATAAACAAGAACACTAAATTGACAAATTTGGATAAGAGGAGTACAAAAGAGAATAATTTTATCCATGGAGAGCATTTGCTTAGTTGTAAAAGGATAAGCCCATCGCTATCATTCATCTTCTTTTACATTAGTGCTTTACCATTTGGTGCCTTTTAATTCAACATTTAACCACTTTAATCCTAGCTGACAAATAACACTTCCCAGCATTTTTCAAAAAATGTGATTCAAGATATTAATAATCTGTTTAAAGTTCATAGGCTTGGAGAAGTGACTTTTTAAAATTTTTCCTTTTGATTAATACATATAAAATTTCAGGGGAAGGAAGGAGGGAACCAAACCCAACCCTTTGAGTTAGGAGGCACAAGCACCTACCATTGACCTAACATGCGGATGCAAATTTTCTTACTTTAAGGATATAAACATAAACATCCATAAAAATCAAAGGAATGTTTAGAAGTTTTATAGCACAGAAGGTATCTCAGGATTTATAAGTTACATGTATCATACCTAACAATGTCACTCGCATCCTCAACTGTATAGCGTTCCCATTTTGTATAAGCACCATTCCACAAATATGGATATGTAGGTACTTCTAGAGGAAATGACTGTTCATCTATGATGTGCCAATGAAGGACATTCTACTGAATGCAAAGCTCAAGATCAAAATGATATATATGTATATATATATATATATATATGTATATATATAAAACTGGAGAAATAAACTATAATCTTCTGAGGGCTCAAATGAATTTCCAACTGTGAAATACAGGATTGACAAAAAATAACAGCTAGCAGCATTTCTTACAAGTTTAGCATAAGACATAGATTCAATTATCTGCTTAATGACATCAATCGGTAAATAGTGCCTTGATGTATCTGTAACAGATTGTATACACAATAGTATCAAGTACTGTTTCAGAAATTGCTATTTAAAAGGAAAATATAGTAACTCTTTGTGTTGCAAACAGAAGTGAGGCATACCAAGCAAAAGGCCACGATATGCAAACCTTGGTTTATCTTTGATGTACCATGGTGCTTTGTATACTTGCACCGATTTAGTCCCATAATTGAAAGCACACAACTGGCTGAATGTCTGGGACATTATGCAAGAGAAGAAAGAGGGAAGAGTCATATAAGACTCCAATCCAACGTATCACAAACATCTGCCTTAAAGAGAAAATAATTCCAAGAAATCTTCCCAACAAAAGAAATTTACGTGACCAATATACATGTATGGCCGTATGTAGATGTGCTAGGAAGGAAAGAGAGTATTTAACCCATTTACTGGTATGTTTTTGACCCATATTTATTAACCTTAACTTACAATTGAGAACAATACTCTCAAAGATTATATACACCAACAATGTACCATAACTATTTCAGTACACAAGTAAATGAATGACTGCATACCTCCAATCCTCTTAACGCACCATAAACAGTATTTGCCTGCCAAAAAGTAGGAAGAGAGACAGAGAGAGAAGAGAATTTCAGTTGTCATTGCACATTTATTTAGTGCAAGTTGACTCAACTTCAGAAATGCTCCTCATATGACATTTACTTCAATGAAGATGAAATTTACACTTGAAAATTTGAAAAGTAAAAAACTAAGCATACTTTTTTTTTTTTTTTTTTGTATTGTCAAGGATTGAATCAGATCACAGGCACTAAGAGTCCAGCACCCTACCAACAAACCACACAACTGTTGACAACTTAGCATACATCATCCCAACCTTCTATGACTGTCAATAAGCCAATGCATGTCCACAGTATACATACAGAAATTCTTATTTAATCATAGGTCAAATTGTACAAATCATCTTCGAATCATGTGAAATGGTGGATTTTCTTACACTTTTAAAAATTTGTTAAATTAAATCAAATTTAAAACAGAATAAGGATTGTGACGTTAACTATGCTTATATAGTCTTTGACTGTAATGACATGGCTTTGACACATTTAACATGGCATCAAAACTGATGAAGTGGATACCTTTTAGACATGTGGCCTATTGTGAATTGTGCGACAATTTAACTTTGCTTGCATTAACCAAAATTCTGAAAATACCTCATACACTTCTTCAATTTCCTCTTTCTCTCTAAAAAAAATTAACCCTCGCCACCTCTCTCTCCCAACCCATCATTCTTTGCCAATCCTTTCTCACCAGTGGAGGCAATTTCACCGTCGGTGACTCCCTTTCCCCTCCCCATCTGCTCTTCACTCTCTTGTTTACTTCTTTCATCACCTAAAGCATGCCCCCTCTCTGCATCTACCTCCTATAATCTCTTCTTTTCTGTTTGTCTTCAACGCCGTTGGAGCTACTGCCAGCAATGGTAGCCTCTTTGTTCTTCCTCTTCCTTTTCCTTTCTTTTTTTTATTTTCTCTTTTTTCTTTCCTTCCTTTCTCTTCCCTCTATTTTCTTTTCCTCTTCTCTGGCCAAATCTCCCTCAAGCCGAGACTCCCTCATTGCATTCTTCTCTTTCTAGATGTAACTAGATACCTTCAATAAACTTCCATTTTCAAATTTTAAACTTTTGGGTTAAATTTTTGGAAATTGTAATTTCATAGTTAGATTTAACAAAAAAAAAAAAAAAAAAGAAAGATTTCTGAAATCTGTAAGCACCCTCTCCTTCGGTTTATTCTTGACGTCCTTTTGTTGGTTTGAATTTCTAAAATTTGTGCCATCGAGTAAGTGTTCTGTGCTGATGAATGAATAGGGTAAAGTCTTGCTGAAAGGTGTTGTTCAAGTTAGATGATGAATTGGGTTCAAATGATATTGTAAGCAATGCTTTGAAAAACAAAAACATAAAAAAAAAAAAAAAATCCTGTCACTTGCCACTTACAATCTTAGGTTTCATTAAGTTTCATTAAAAGCACACAAGAAAAATATGTGGAATCCAAACTTCTCAGGCATGGCAAAGTGACAAACATTTTATCAGGTTTATTGCAAAAAATTATTAAAATGTTCTAAAATTTGATTATCTGACTACTCATTAAAGATTATTGTTTACACTTATGCCATCCCCATGAGTAAGATCTTGAAAGAAAGGGATGTTTCAAGGAAAAAGCTTGCTTTGTTCTGTTCTGGGATGCAATTTCTGGGTTTCTTTTGAATGTAGTTTTTTTTTTAAATTTCATATAAAAGAAAAAAAGAAGGAGAAAAACGGAAGAACAATTATGACACTTTACTTTTTGGCATGTAAAATGGCTAAAAAATTTCAAATGTCCAAAATAAAATTCAATGTCATCAATTTTAACTTAGAAGATTTTCACAAAGTGCCATGTCAGATTGGCCAAATACAATGTCAGCACCATCAACCGCCACATCAGCAATATTAACAGCAAGCATTTAACTTCCATTTTAATTAGACTTAATTTAACAATTTATTAAAGTGTAAGGACTCAATTTTGATTAGATTAATGGGTAAAGACTAAATCCACCATTTCATAAAAGTACAGGGATGATTTGTACAATTTCACCTTTCATCATATCATAAGGTTAATTCAAATCAATCAACAATAATCCAGCTAAGTATATTTTGATCACATACTCACACCTTGGAATGCCCATAAACTAATTACGGTGAATACGCTACCAAAGGCACTACCATGCATTAAGCACCAACAATGAAAGCCAGCAAAATCTGAAAACGAAATTGCAGATTTGCAGTCGAACAAATTTGCAATAGCCATGAAAACCAATCCAATTTTCTTTTTTTCTTTTTTTTTATAGAAAAATTCCCAGTTTAGCCTCCATCGGATAATCAATAGATTCAATACAATAAACCTCACAGAACTCAAAGTCTCAAACTTTACCTCAATTGTTGCCCCCCCAACAATAGACTTCCCATCATTCTTTGCCACAAACAAAGTATAACTCTCATCCACACCCAATTGAAGCTGCCGTAATTAAACCAAAACAACCATCAATAGAAAAAAATTTTAATTGAATTTAAATAATAATAAAAAAGCTTTCAACTTACCTCTTCACTATCTGAATTCACAATGATTCTCAATTCACTAATATCATAAACAGATGTTATCCCTCTCAACTTCTCAAAAATGGAAACCCCAGAAACATGTTTAAATATAATCTTCTTATATCTCTCAAATCCTTCCCTCAAAATCTTCAAGTCCCCTCCTTTCCCTGAGACAGACAGAGATAGAGTTGGGTCCACAGCCAAAGTTTCATTGCCAGACGTAAACTCAGATGGCAAAGGCCAAATATAAGTCAACGACTCATCTAATTCAAACCCAGAACTCAAAACTAAAAGCTGAGAAACCCAAAATAATAATTTAAAGAAACTGAATTTGGAATGGGGTTTTTGAGAAAAAGGTAACATTTTTTTCTCTAAGGGTGGAAAGATTGTTATTTGGGGGGAGGGGGTGTTGAGAGTGTGCTTTTGAAAGAAGGTTGAAGCCTTGGCGTGGGGGGTTTGACAAAGAAGAGTTGAATGATAGCTGTTGGTAGGTGACTAGGCTTGGGACAGAAAGAGGGGACAAGGGTTGCGTACCGTCGAGTGAAGTCAAAGATGTGGAGTTTTCAAGTGTTTCAGTGTTTTGTTTTGTTTTTTTGTTTTTCTGTTTTTACATTTTGATGGTTCAGAGAATCAGAGATCAGCACCTCTTTTTTCTTTTTTTTTTTTCCATTTGACAAAGCTAAAATTACTTACTAAAATTGCTTTTTGTTTATTGGTCTTTGCATTTTTCTTTGTGAAGTAAAACAAAATTACGAGTATTTGATCATAATTGTTTACTTTCTAACTTTTTATTTTTAATTTTTTTAAAAACTTAATGAAAAGAATATTCAACCAAGATGCATTTACTTAAATTCCTTTTGATCAAAAGTTTTTTTATTGATGAATGGTGAACGTTGTACTTTCATAAACAAAAAATTATAAGAAAAAAATAAATAACAACATCAACAACAATCAAACCAAATTAATAATTAAAAATCTAACTGATCTAAGTTAAAGAACCTAATCAGGATTAATTTTTTTGTGCTGAGCCAAAAAAAAATCTTATGGTTAGTTCGTCAAACACGAAAACAATTGTTCAATATAAAAACAAAAATAATTGGTTAAGAGATTTTTTAAGAATATAAAGGTTTATGATAGTTATTTCTGCCCAGCACCACAAACTTGTGGCTGTAGTTTAGTGGTAAGAATTCCACGTTGTGGCCGTGGAGACCTGGGCTCGAATCCCAGCAGCCACACTTAGCTAAAACGTTTAGGCAATTTTGAAAGTCTAAAACTCCAAATTCGTAACTAAAACGGCGCCGTAAATATTGGCCACATGGCCTACCCGTATCACTTGTTCTTAAAGCGTTGGTTTCTTTTCCTTCAATCTAAAAGAAAAATACTTGAAATATGGTAAAAGTTGATTACACATAGACAGCTGGGTTTTTCTTTTGATGTTGCCTTGCAAATCTTTTTATGCGAGATTGGTGTTTGATATTTTTACAAAGTAAATTTTTTTATTAAAGCCTTTTTTTAATATTTTTAACTTTATAAATTTAACTAGTTTTAAACCCTAGCAATGCACAAATGTGTAATTTTATATTTTATATAAATATATAAAAATTAAAACTTTTTACAAAAAAAAAAAGGAAAAATCCAATATGAATTATTGTGAATGGTTTTAAATAATTGTCACTTGTCTTGTATTTAATTATTTTAATTTTATTTGATTTAAATTTTAAAATATTTTCTATAATAAATTTTATTTATTTATTTATTTTTACATTTTTAATTTACTTACCTTTTATATAGATGTGAATAAATTAGAAATTTAATAAAAAATTTTTTGACTAAACTGATTTTTTTTTCTTTTACATGTTCATTGTTATTACCTTATTTATTTTAATTCAATTCAATTTACGTTATATAAATACTTAAAATTAAAATTTCAAAATTAAAATTAGAGAGTTAATTAATTTTGAATATCTTCTTTTTATTTTTGTCAAACAAATCAAAATGTTTACATCTGACTATTCAATAACTGTATCAATTTTGGTTTTAAAATTTCATATAAGAATTTTGGTTAAAAACTAACCTAACAAACAATAAATATAAGAAAGTGCATAATCACCGTAATATTTGCAAAACATATTCAATATCTATTGACTTTTAATAAGTTGTTGGTTTAATGGTGATAATAACTTTTAACAGTAACTTTTAGGTGGATTATTTGAATATAGTTTAGTAATTAGTAGAGTTCTTAACAAAAAAATGGTTGGTAAGAAATTAAAATTAATAATCAAACATGATTATTTGATAAAATTTTTAGATAGACTCAATATATAATTATATTGCAATATATTAAAAGACATGAGAAAATTGAAAATATAAAAAGGTTAATAATAGTATGAATGTTTACCTTGATTTAAAATTAATGTATTTGGATAATAGCCTCCTAAGTAGATATTTCAATTTTACCTATTCTTAATTAAGAATCCGATTTTTTACTTTAATAAAAATGGAATGGATATTACATTATGGGATGGTTATGATTTTAAATTTTTTACAAGATACGGGATAAAGATGGATAATATAACACACGTTTTGTATTTGTACACATATTATATATATATATATATCTAGTAAGTAGATTTTTAATTAAATAATACAAATTATTATTTTAGATTGATTAGAAATAATATATTTTTATTTAAATATATATAAATATATTTATAAAAATTACTTAATTATGCAAGATAAAAATAAAAATAAAAATTTTTTATTTTTATTTTTTTAAAACTATAGGTACGATAATTACCCATTCCCATTAAATATTCACAGGATATGGATAAGGATAGATTTAAAATACTTGTTGTGTATAGATATAAAGATAGGTATAATATAAGAATATGAGGATGGGAATTGGAAATACTCTACTTGTTTTGTACCTTACTTATTGACATCCTTACTTCTAAGTAATTCTAAACTGCATCAAGATACCTTATTTATAATAGATTTTTTTTTACAATAAAAGATAGGGAGGTTTTACATTAATTGAGATTTAAATTAGGCATAATTTACGAAAAACAATTGTAATATATTCATTTAAAAAAAATAAATTTCAACATGTTTATATTTTCTTAAATACTATATTTATAATTTAGGATATTTTTATTGAAAATAAAAGGTAACTCAATTGAAAATTTAAAGGGAAATAAATATAATTAATGTATTGAAATATTTTAAATTTATATGAAATCAAATCAATTTATGTCAATTTAAAAGGAAATAAAAATGAATACATACAATTAATGCAACAAACATGGCAATTATTAAAGGTCATGTACATATCAAAATAATAAACTTGCTATATTAAACAATTTCTTTTTTTGTCAAAAGTTTTAGTTTTTATACATTTATATAAGATTTAAAGGTCATGTTTGATATATAAAATTATTGATAAGATAGAATGATAATCATTTTATATCATGTTTGATTTGTATATAAAAAGAAGAATTGGGATTGCTAAGACGATTAATATCATCTTAGCATAAGATTATTCAATCCTCCTCAAATTAAGAAGATTATTTTTAATCTATGAGATTAAACTTACATATCTAATTATACACTTAAAAATTCTATTAATAATTTAAATTATATAAACTTTAAGGAAGGATAATTTTGACAAATAAATAAATTATCCTATCTTAATCCCTACATATATCAAATAAAAAATAAAATACTATTATTTAATCTAATCTTATTCGTAATATTATTTGGTCATATCTTATCATAATCTTATATACCAAACATAACCAAAATACAATTACTCTTGATTTAGTTTTTAATTTATTTTAGTCAATTAGTCATTCAAAAATAAATAAGATTTTTTCTTCACATATTAATAAAAAACATTGAATATCTATTATAATAATGAAAATAAGATATTTGAAATTAAATTTATTTTACCGTTAAATTTTATATTTTAAATTTGAAATGCATAATTAATTTTGAATACATGTCAATCTTTTAGATTGTCTATATGTCAAAATATAGATTATACACATCATATTATTTTCTTTTTGTTAGAGGCTTTGACTTTTATATATTTATATAAGATTATTCTTGATTTGGTTTTTAATTTATTTTAATCAATTAGTCATTCAAAAATACATAAGATTATTTCCTTAGTATTAATAAGAAACATTAAATATGTGTTATAATAATGAAAATAAGATATTTGAAACTAAATTTATTTTATCATTAAATTTTAAATTTTAAATTTTAAATGCATAATTAATTCTAAATATTTGTCAATTTTTTCGATTGCCCACATGTTAAAAATATAGACTATCTACATCGGATTATTTTCTTTTTGTTAGAGATGTTGTGTTTTATATATTTATATAAGATTTGTTCTACACATAAAAAAGGTGCATATTGATTGTCTCACTTTATAAAATTTATTAATTAAATTAATTTTACTTTTAGAACATTGCTCACAAAGATTCAACCCTAATTGACAAGTAATTGAACCCATTTAGCTTTTCCCTGAATTATAAGATATTTTCTCTAATTGTTCTCAAAGCTCGCTTGTGGCCAATTTATGCTTCTTTATCAAGGCAAACTTAAAATAAAATCATTGAGGGGATAAATCTTTAAAAATTATTTTGGCCAAAAAATTTTTATAAATTATATTTAATCACTCTCTTTGTTAGAAAGAAACATCCCAAGGATTATTAAGTAATGGGCCAAATTCATTGTCATAACATTTTGTTGATTTAGATCAAGCTATTCTCATAGCTTTTATTAAATCAAAAGTATCACTTGAAGCAAATGAATCTCTTTTTAATAATTGTTGGTGAATGAATAATGGAATCTTTGCTTAACTTACCAAAAAAATGGATTATGTTGAATTTTTTGAAGAGATGCACTTATTACACTAAAGAATTTGATACCATTCTTTACCTCAATATACAAGTTTCCAAATAACTAAATTTTTTATTGTAAAAATTACTGAGCTTTAATTGGAAATGATCTTTTTAACATAACATTTCAACTCCAATTATAATTGTGGGAATCGATATGTTCTCTTATAAATTCTTGATTTGATATAGCCATATAGGGAAATAATAGGAAAGTTTTCTCTACCCTTTTTGTGTTAATAATCACAAAAAAAAAAAAACTATAAGGTTCAATCCTTCCATATCCTCATCTCATTTGAGTGACTGCTTGATCTACAATATTAGGATCTAACTATTTGAAGGATTTTGCTAATCAATACTTTAAAATACCTTTTTAAAGTTAGTATGTACTTTAACTATATATTTTTATCTAATGTATCAAAATCATCATATTTTTATAAATAATATTTTTTTGGTACATAAAATGAGTATAACTCATGAGCAAGGAGAAGAAAATCTTAATTTAAAATCAAAACCTCTATGTCCTCCTAAAAAACTCCGTAATCACTAAGTCAAGGAGTTAAGGACTTATAAATAACATATTCGCTAATAACATCTTTGCTAATGCCTTTCATACAATCGTTAACTAAACCCTAATGTCATATTATTAGGCTTCTTTTCACGTTTGAACAAAAACATTAATTAATACATTACGCCCTTAATTACAAATTAAGTTTATGATACAAAGCTTACCTATGAAGTTAAGTTACAAGGGCTTTTGCAAGGATGAATTATAAATGCCATATCTTATGATCCTGGAAAGTTTTTGAAAGCAATATGAATCAAATTCCATAGATCACCCCAACAAAGAATTTCTTGAAACATCTTTTCTTATATGCACTATTTGGCTTATTAGGATAGCAAGCTACTCGTTGAACTTTATCTGAGTTAAAGCAAAAGAGTTTTCCAAAGCCCATAGGCATAGGCACGTTTAACAAGAATAATTGCATCTCACTATCTTTTGGCTCGAAGTCGATAGGAAATAATGCTTCAAGTCACTGAGGTAAGTTCTGATAGAGCTCCGTTAACAAAGTTTACTTGTGAAGTGAACTTATCATCAAGGCTTTTCCAAAATGATTCATAAATGCCATATGCCATGACCAACTAAAGTTTTGAAAGTGCTATTAAATAATCAAAGGAACTAACAAAAAAATTAAGAAATATATATAAATCAAGTACTTGTCTTGAAAAGAAAAACATGGAATCATATCATAATAAGAATTTTATTATGTCATCTGAGTCAATTTTGTGTTTTATTGTTTTTTTTTATTTGCTTTAATTCCATGGATTATTGGAGGTAAAGTGTTTAACAAATTTAATTAGACATCTATAATTATATGTATCCAATAAAAAAAGAAAAAAAAAACGTCTATATATGTTGGTGTAAATATGATGTTAATGAATTCTATTTTCATCTTGATTCTTGACAAAAAAAATGTAAATTGAGAATGTATGAGTTTAAACTCTAAATCCTAATATGACACAATATTAATTAGTAACAAATAAGTCACATTCGAGTATATGATAAATTTTTTATCATTTGAAAGAAGAATTAGAAAATATTTTTTAAGTAGAAAATTTCTTTATCAATCACTTAAGTAAAATATTTAAATGTGTTAATACTGTTATAACGTATAGATCCATGAACCTACCGCTAGACATAGATAAGAGGAGTCGCCACTAATCTTTTTTTGTTTAGGTGTGATTGGCCACCTGAAAGAGATTCTAATTTGCAAAATCAGACGTTAAGTTTGAGAGTACAGTTACGTATAAGGAATGTTATAGCACTCCCGTAGTACCCATCCGGAGGATGGTACCAGTTTGATTTTCAAACTATTTAAGCCTTAATCATTTTACGATTTACCAAATAATTTAATATTGAAAATTAGTCTTAAAATTGTCCGAATAGTTTGGTAGTAATTTAAGGTAATTTTCTCACCTCAAAAATATTTATAGAGACTAATGTCCCATTCTGAAGAAGCTCCATTGCTAGATTTATTAATGTATTTTTATTTAGAAAAGTTAGTAAAGTCTTTCAATAATTTGATAGGACTCATTTTGAAACAATCCTCTAATAGTTTAAAGGAGAAAAATTATTTATTTATTTATTTATTATTCTTTTTCTTGAAGACTAATTTATAGAATTGCTCAATAGTTTGGTGGATTCCATTTAAAAAATTAAACCCATAAAATTTCCTAATAGTTTGGTAGAATTCATGAATTTATTTTGTAGGGATTTTTATTTAAGAAAAATTTTTCTTTTTTTCTTTACTTTATTAGAAAGGACTTTTTCTTTGCTTCTTTTATTTTTCAAAAAGAATATATATATATATATTTAAAATGAATTACTAAATAAATAAAAAATAGTAAAATGGAAAACTGAAAATAAAACTTAAAAATATGAAAATAAATGAAAATGGAAAAAGAAACCTTGCCAAATGGGTTGGGTCTGCACGCAGACCTTCATGCGGGTTACCGGGTAGACGTGTGGATCTGAGGTGTTCAAAACTATGTCATTTGGGCAATGTATAAAAGTCACTTTTAGCTTTTTTTTGCTTTAAAAATCCTAGAACCTATTCTTTCTAACCAAAAAATCCTTTGCCTTCTCTCTACAACCCCCAAAACGGTATTAAAAAGTTCAACCGAAAATTGAGAAGTCCATTGATTTTTGAGAAACTTACCAGAAAGTTCAATCGAAAACTGAAAATCCCATCAATTTCTAAAAAAGTCGCTAGAATCCCACCGAAAAATTCAACTCTCGTCGAAAAATTCAAAAATTCTCCCAAAAACCTAGAAAAACCCCGAATTTTTCTAGAAGACTTTAAAAATTTCCCAGAAACTCGTCCTAAACTCCAGAAACCAAAATACCAATCCAAAAACTTTAAATCAAACCCCAAAAATTTAGAATCAAATTTCTTGAATACTTTCACTGCCCTAAAATTTTTCAGACCTTCTTCCCTAAAAATCTCTATGTGTTATATTCTATGATTTCTCATCCAATTTATAGGCAGTCTTAAGAGGATTTTTAAGAAACGGGCAGAATCAATCCAGGCTTAAATCCTGGGATTAGTTCTGTTTGAGCATGATTTGGGTCTCTGACTTTATCCTTATTAATTCAAGCATTTACACCAATTGACTTTGCATTAAAGATCTTTGATTATAAGATTCTAGTCAAATTGAGATTTCCTTTCCCATGGGCAAATTTGAACAAAAGGGAAAGAGAAGAAAAACAAAAATAATAGTGATAATAATAATAATAATAATAATAATAATAATAATGATAATAATAATAGTAATATGATATGGTATACTAATATAATAGTACTAATATGTTGTAATATATTATACTATATAATATGATATAATAATACTAATATACTATTATACTACAATAATATATACAAAGGAAATTAGTCTTAATTAGGCCCATACACAAATGGGTGTCTATAAATACGATCAATTTTAATCACATACCTTACATGGTTAAAATGACTTAGTTATTAATTGAAATCAAGTATTACCAAAAATTTTGGTTTTACCAGGAATTTTTTATCGGTGAAAGTTGAAAATTTGTTGATAATAGCATTAGTGATAGAAAAATTCTGTTGATGCTAACTACATTGGTAATGCTATTTTGTCAGTAATTACCAATAGATTTATTACTAATGGTTTTACCTACAAAATTTTTCGTTGATAATTGCCTATGGAATTTGTTATTGGTAAATCCATCAATAATGATAAAACTTCTGTCGATAATAGTGAAATTTCGTTGGTAAATCTGTCAGTAAGCATAAAAATGGTCACAAAAGGATTTTTTCTGTCAGTAAATCCATTGATAATGATAAAAATTTCATCAGTAATACTGAAATTTCATCAATAAAGGTACAGTTTCATCAATAATTTAAATAACAACATTTATAATTATTCAAAAAATCTTTAATTATTTCTGAACCTTGTAAATTACAATTTAAATATGTGTAATTATTTAAATATGCTAATATTATTAATTAAAATATCAAATCCATATAACATTCATCAAATACATCATAAAACATCCATCAAATATCTATAACATCCATAAAACATCATAAAATATCCATCCATAAAACATTCATATCATTCATCTATTAAATACCTCATACAAATCCAACAAAAAATGTTATTATGCTGCTACTGCATCTCCTGATCTAGAATTTTTGATGCCATCGTCAGGTCTAAAATATTATAATGGTGGAGTCTGTTAAGACCCCATCAATTGCATAATCTGATCCATGAATAACCTAAGCTCGACTTTCAACTTAGTCCTCAACTCATCAATTCATTCTTTTATCTAAAGCTAATGAGCCTAAGGATACACAGATGATGGATGACAAACAAAGTTAGACAATCTTGCTATAACAGTGGACTAAGTTTAGTGAATGATGTTCCTAGATCTAGACACATGAGTGAATGTAGCTTTAGCCCCTCTAATAGTTTTAGTCTATGCTTATGGATCAAAATCTAGATGATTGAAACAGTCTTTACCGTATTTCTGAGATAATGCAACAGCATAGTTTTCCTACAAAAAATTTAAAAGAATAGTCATTACTATAGGACCTATATAGTTCACTAAAATATCACAACTTCAAACAATTCACAACTTCAAGCATAATTTTCACATTTTATAAATTCATTGCATTTCAATATACACCAAACTATCTAATTCAATGCAAGATTTCCTACAATGTCTTTGCTTTCAATTACTTCACTATATATTTCATCAACAATCATAATATACAAACAAAATCACAAACAAAAATACGTAATAATTTTTACCTTTCACAAATGTGATTTCATCTAAATAATATGTCGAA